>NW_028277035.1:89723333-89901666 GCF_059951505.1 Python bivittatus
TCTACCATCTGTTTCTTGCCTCCAGTACTGGGCTGGAACTGGTGGGGAACGAAAGAGAAGGATTTCATTCTTTTACCAATCCCTTTTTGACTTTTTAAAAAAGCTTCTTGCACTTTATAAGCAAATAAGGCAGACATATAATTGAGCGCTCCTTCTGATTTAACTTGGTTCTCCTTATGTGTTAAAAGCAACAATTGTAGCATCTTGAAGGCAAAGGGGTTGCTTGCGATAGCAGAGCCGGTCTCAGGAGGTTCCTATGGCATTATCCTCGGTGTATATTGTGTATATTTGCAGATAGAGAGTGGAGCTACTCTATAAAATGAAAGGCAGGTGGGGAGCCTGGTGGTCTTAAACGGAGGCCGAATCCGTACGCCCTCGCGGATCAACTGATATCGCAGTCCCTTGTCTAGCTAAGAGGGCCAAATGCCTGTAGGCTGCAAAAACGTATGCTCCCATGAATTTGTTGAGCAGTATTTTTTTTTTTTTTGCCTAAAGGTGAAGGGGCACATGAAGAAGGTGCAGGGTTGCTGTTTTTAATCTTTCTTGAGAATGCTCAGTAGCCTTGATTTCTAGCATAGGAGCTGAAATCGTGTTTAGTCTGCCCGTAAGCAGCATGGCTGGTAGGTTGTCCTAAGAACACCCAGATGTGTGTAGATGTGTAGGCACAAGGCATCCCAGATAGATAGGCACTTCCCCTTACTGGAGAGAGTGTGAAAGCTGAGGAGGTACCATCGCCCCTTGGACAAGTGGAATCCTGCTTCCACCTCTACAGATCACTGCCAAGGGACAGGGAATCCACGCTTGTCTAGATGTTGAGCGGCAGGTCCCGGCCTCTCTCACCACTGGCGGGGCGTCTGGGGCTGCACATCTGGAATGAATCATCCAGCATGGGAGAGAAGACGGAAATGGTCAAGCCACAGAACGAAAGATCTTCAACCTGGGGAAATGCTAGCAGCAGGCTGCATCTCCAGGGAGTCTGCTCAGAAGCCAAATACAAGTCTTCTGCTAGCAAGAGACGCACCAGGAGATCAAAAAATTAACCCATTGAAAAAAAAGAGGGCATTTGCTGTAAACCATAGGTTCTTCTGCCCTAGCGGCCGCCTTGCTTTCTCAGGCAGCGTGAACTAAAAGCACTTTGGCAGCTAAAAAGGAAGGTTGGCTCTTACGCCAATCCTGTTTCTGTTCATGCTGGGTTTGCTTGCTTTTGCTGTCTCTAGCGAGTAGAGGCTCAAACTGGGAAACCTGCCTTTTAATATGCCAAAATCAAACATAAGCTACTCCTGTAGATCTACAGGGAAATTTCTGTCACAAAAGCAAACAAGAAAAATCAACCAAAGACTCCTGTAGTTTAGGGACGAGACATCAAGTTTATTCTCGTGCACTTGGCAAGGTGGTTTTGTCTTTGGGGGGAAGGAAAGAAAGGTATCCTTTTCCTGTAACAAGGTATTTCTTGTCTTGCAACAGGCCTGACCTTAGTATTGAAATAAACCTAAACTGCAGACTTAGTGGCTCCATGAATGTTAAGAGAGAACGCGTGTTGACGCTAGCTGTGTTCAAACTAATTGTTCTTCCTTGAAAACAATCCTACGACAGCAGGCTTTGTGGCCTGAACAGTGAAGAGAGTGCTCAGCGTTCTCATTGTGATCTCAGATATCACAAAGTTTCTGGTAAGAAGCTTTAAAAAATGGACAAGCTTTTGAGTGCTTGTCCTGTTCCTTTTTAGCTTCCTCTTTGGTAATGAAATGGCTCACGTAAGCAATGGCAATCTAGCACATCCTGCAGGAATTCTACAGAAATTCTCCGTCAAATATGCCAATGTAAAAAACAGGTTCTGCTTGAAAGATTTGCCAGTGGAGAGAATTCCTTTTGCATGACTTGGTTCAATTATGTCACTTCCATTTCTTTCACCCAACTTGTCATTCCACCTGTTGGACACATTTAGGCCTCGTTCAGCTGTTTCTTCCTACCCTAAACCCCATTTCCCAGCTTTGGCAACTGCTAGATGTTTGGACTTCCAATTCCCATAATGCCCCAGCCAGTGTGGGCGTTTGCCGAGAATGCTGGGAATTGAAGTCTGCGGATCCCAAAGTTGGAAAATGCTGGGAAGAATTCCAGAGTTTTTGTGCCACTGAAATCTTTGGAGAGGTTAGCAGCGAAGGCCCTGCGCTTGGAAAAGCAGTGCACCAGTAAACCGGCTAGAGTTGCTCATTGCAAAGGGCAGTGACTAAATTTGAAATATAAATAAAATAAATATAGGATGCTAATGGCAAAACTGCAGAAATATAGTAGGGAGATCAGGCGGCTTTATATGAGAGATGAGGAAAATTAGATGAGACTAAGATAAAATGGAAGCTAAATTTGATCTTTGACTTGAGTTGAACAATTTGCCAGGTTCACACAGTATGCTGAGCCCAAATCAAGTCATGGTATTACCTTGTGTTAACTTGGCTTTTATGTCAGTCTTCACTTGTAGAAAAAATATCAATGCCTGAACCAATAATTTCAAGAAAAACCTAAACTAGAGAAAGCTAGAACAATAAATGAAGTTCTAGATTGGATTGATAAACATAATTGGGTAACAATGATGCCAGCAAGCAAAAAATACGTAACCATTATGTAACTGCGGCCAATGAAGCTTGCTGGGTGACTTCGGGCTAGTCATTTTGGCCAATCTATCTTGCATGGTGGTGGTGGTGGGGAGAGGGGAAAAAACCAGGTTAGATATATGAACATGCCAAATAAAAAATATTAATGCTAAAATATTACCATGCCCCCAAGAGTGATCTCTCTGCAAAATGACTGGTAAATGGTCAATACTCAAATAAATGAAGCAATCCTGTGATAATAGGAAAATCCCCTTATCTGTTATTGATCAAAAAGAGAAAGAATGGACTGGGTATACGTGGCTGTTCTCATTATAGGAAGCTTTCAAACAGTGCACACTGTATCCCCCCTCCCTCATAGAGGCCTTGGGATTCAGAGAGATGTGGATGAACAATGAGGTCAGTCATGTTTACGGACAGCACTATTATGGATGGTGTGGTACTGTCATTAGCCATAAATCATGGCCACAAGAAGCTTTAAACTATGGTTTGAACAACCCCTAGTGTCCTGGTCTTCATGTAACATTGATCCATAACAAGCACTAGTGTTGTGTGCAAACTAGGCCATTTGCACTAGCATGTGCGAACTAGTCCACTGAGCCTGAAAATAAAAAGAGGAAGAAAAAGGTATCGGGTTGGTTTAATTGCGGCCAACACATTACCTTCAGCCTCCTAGGTACAAGGATACTCCTGGCTTTTGCAAAGGAATCACATTCACGCCTACGCTAATCAGTCAGCAAAATTTTTAATAGAGGCCTCTTATGTCATGCATACAATTGAGCACGTTATGAAGATCAAATACAGAGGTAAATCATTATGGATTTATGATTATAAAAAGAATACAACCACCAACATTCTTCCCCCATGTCAGATACACTACTACATATGAAAGACAAAGAAATGAGGAAGGGGGTATGAATTTCGGCATTTCTGGCTAGATGCCATTCCATGTTTTGTTTTTCCTTTAACCTACTGCCCTGTTTTTGAATTTGTGACATGGTAGGGAAGAAAAAGGGGGACATCTGAACCCCTGAAAGAATATCCTGCTTAAAAATATATTTTGTATCATGCATTCTAGTGTCTAAGATCTTGGATTTTCAGAGAGGGAGAAGATTTCTGCCTGTCTCCAACCCCATCGCAGGTCTACAAAGACAGCGTATCCTGGTTTCAAAACCTCTTTCTCCATGTACTCAGGAGAGGAGGGCAGTGTCTAAAACGTGACAAAAAAGAAACCCAAATCCCTTCTATCTGCAGGGGAGCTGTGTTCCACAAAGAAGTGAACTTCCAAGTCTCATGGCTTCGTATTGGGCATTTATGAGAACAGGGCCTGCTCTTAAGCCTTTATAAGCCCTACTGGTCTCAACATGCGTCAATTAAAAATGGGCAATGCAGTCTGATTATGCTCGGTTCCCCAAAGTCTGTTAGATTCTTTGGTCTTTGGGAGACAGAAGCATCTGGATTGTGTGTGCATGGATGCATGCCAAACTAATAAAGATCAGCTGTTACTGATCCTGTAGAGACAAAAAGGTTTGGGAATGAGAGTGAGTTCTAGCAGCAGATTTTACTCTGAAAATATAAGGGAAATCATTTTGGAATCATTTAAAATCATGATTAAAAAAGCATTACCAAGAAGTTCTGCATCCCTGAGCGTAAAAGTAAGATGGACAAAAACCTAAGGTTTTGCCCCTCCCTTTCCTAAAGGATGAAAGAGTGAAGAAATAGAAAGTGGCTGGAGGACCTCCCCAAGATTAAAAATTTAGATGCTGAGGTTTGCAAAACAGGCTCCTCAGCTTGAATGCATCGGGTGGCCCATCACTGCTGAGCTTGAGGTGGGAGGAACAAAAGCATCTCCTTCATGGAACTGGGGCAGGTAGACAGCAGCAAATGCAGTTGTGTTGTAGCCCTGTGCCGGTGGAGGCAGCTGGTGATGGGCAGGGCCAAGCCCAGGAGCTTGGAGTGGGCCATGAGGACACACTTGGGGTAGAACAGGACCATCGCACTCATCCCGAGGCCCAGGTCCTGGGTTGCGCTTGCCCTTCTGACGGCGGTTGCAGAACCACACACGGACCACCTACGAAGATGAGAGACAAGAGAAAAAGCACGTGCAAATTATTGTCAAGCCAATATAATGAGGGACAGATGACTGTGTGCTAACGCTCACCACAATGGTCTTCTCTTCATAGTTTCTTGCACAGCCCATCCTCTAGAAGTGCTCTGCATGACCTGCCTTTGAATGTTGCAACAGCAGAGGAATCTATGGGACTAATTGTGCTTGACATCTCTGCATCTAATGAACAATGCACTCTCTACACTCTCAGAGTTAGTTCCCATCCTTTAAATGGGAATAATGGGAGATTTTGCAGTAGTTAAGTATTCTGTATGTTAAAAGGGTGTGTGTGTGCAAGCAAGTTAAGAGACAATGTAGATAGTGACATCCCAATTGGGTTCACACATTGCAGTCAAGCATGGTTTATTTCACCGGGTGGTTCTTGGGTAAACCACTGATGATTCAGTTCACACCGGCTAAGCAGTAATCCATGGTTTCCAAATGCCAATGGCAGGATTCACACAACACACAATTGTGGTAATGATAAAAGACATGCATCACATACAGACAAAAAACATTTGCAGCTGTGGCTCGAGTACAATGCCATTGTTGAGTGATCAACAACCACACAAGAATTCCAACTGATAACCAAATTCAAGAACTCACTGGGCTGTCCTTCCCTTGCTTGAGGATTGGAATCCAAATCACCAGGGACAATAGCAAGTTGGGGAAAACCATACATCTGAAAACAGATATCCCTGCTAACACCCAGGTATCACTTACAGGGCCTAAATTATTTGTGAACAATGAAAGAGAGGATCTTGGGAATCAAAATACAAAAGATTTTCGTCAATTCAAGTGTCTTGTGGCAGTAGTGTCAACATTTAATTTTTAATTAGCATAATGCCAGCACATAAACGTGCTTAGTGCAGCCACTGTTGGAATACTGTGGACAGTTTAGTAACCTTCTAGATAACTGGCAATAAGAGCTGGAAAAGAGTACAGGAAGTGGCAACAATGCAACCAAGAGACTACCCTTAATTTCACTTCCTCGATAGGACTTCCCTTATGTGTAGAGCAGATACCTGGAAACATGAGCAAGAAGATTCTTTTGTCCCCATATCTTCCTTAGTATCTGGCTGGCTATCGTGGGACATCTGATGCTATGCTATATGGAACCTGAACTGATCCATCAGGATTGCTCTTATGTTCTTACAACAAACATTGTGAGAAAAGGTTGCTGTGGTCCTTATGTGTTTCCAGAGAATCTGGTTGATGTTAGTAGAACACAAAGTCAATAGTCCCATGATGAGTTGTGAAAGATGAGCCTGAGGTCCATATATAGGCAATCACCACAATATTAAGAGCCAGAAGCAGGAATTCAAGTGAATATATCTAAATATAAACAATGGCCTGCAGAAAAAAATACTTTCTGCAATTAAATAAAAGTCTTGGCATCCTGGCTTAGAATTATAGAAACTATAATCCAACACATCTTACTTCCACCAAGTTGGTGAAACCTACATCAGGTATTATGGAACTGTAACTCAACAGGCAAACTTTTTTTTTAAATTAAAGTGGTTAGGGTTACTATGATGAAAATGAAGTTGTCACTTGAGTTGTAGAGAATGTTCCACATTGACATGTTGAGTGTTCTGAATTCAGAAGAGAAAGCATCATGTTCTGGCATTTTGTCCTGAGTTTTGACAATATGCCAGAACATCTTTGTTCCATGAGTTCCGCAATAGGCACTCTGTTCCCTCGCTTTTTGTCTTATGACTGAAAAAGAAGGTAGGCTGGTGATCTGTGCAGCGTACTGCTTACCACCCAACCTAAAAATCATCTTCTAAACCAGTTTTTCTGTAAATTAGCTTGTTGGAAGTATTCAGAATGCACTATTACCCTACCTTCTTCTTTGGCCCCAGGACAGAAAAAGAGTTTTAAATTCCCACTGCTTCCTTAGGCAAAAAATAAAAAAAATGTTTTGTTCTTTTGGAATGTAACCTACTCAAAACCTTCAGCCTTATTTCTTCCAAGCGCTGAGTAAAAAAAAAAAAAAAGTTTTGTGCACACCCCGCATCAGACACCAAAATCTGACCCTGGAGAGCAAGGATTTAGTGCGGCAAGGCGGCGGACGCTTGGGGAAATGGAATAAGAGGGGGTCACTCACATCCTTCTCCAGGCTGAGGTCATCAGCAATCTGCGAGATCTCCTGCAGGTTGGGCTTGGGGCAGCGCAGGAAGTACGACTCGAGTGAACCCCGCACGTTGTTCTCAATGCTGGTACGCTTGCGTTTCCGAGCCTGGATCATGGCCGACTCCATGGAGCACAGTTGCTGCACAGAGGAGGAGAGCTATGTTTGGTGTCACTGCTTGGAGATCACAACCCCATCTGACCCACCCAATAGAGAGCTCCTCCTCCTCAGTTTATATTTATCACAGCCACAGAGGCGCTAAAAGATTTGCTAAGTACACAGGGGTCCTCAAATTTTTCTAAACAGGGGGGCAGTTCACAGTCCCTCAGAATGTTGGGGGGCCAGACTATAGTTTGAAAAAAACATGAACAAATTCTTATGCACACTGCACATATTTTATTTGTAGTACAAAAAAAAAACAGGAAAAAAACAATACAATATTTAAAATAAAGAACAATTTTAACCAACATAAACCCCACCCTGCATTGGTGGTCAGTGTCAGTAAATGTTACTCTCCCCCCATCCCATCCCCCCCCCTGCCCCCACATTATTGGTTCGTGCCAGTGGCCATTCTCCTACTTGAGGGGCAACCACACAGCCCAAATGGAGAAAGTAATAGGGTGCCCTGGACCCTACCAATCACCCTGCACAGAGGATCCCTCCTGCGGAGTATGAGGAAGTATGAGTTGAAGTGCCCCGGTGGTTGTAAGTGTGGACGGGCTGCCAAATGCCCGAATTTTGATCATGTGACTGCAGGGGTGCTGCAACAGCTGTAACTTTGGGGACTGAGCATAACTACTGAATGAATGGTTGTTAAGCGATGACTACCCGTACAAAGAATTTGAGATGATGGAACAGGTCTGGGCAAGGAAGAGGAGTTTGGATATAAATGCAAAGAACAGAAGAGAAGAAAAAATGAAACAGAAACTGAGTACAATGCTTTCTGCGGTCCTGATAATTTGCAAAGAAGTAGGCTGACCTTATTTCCAAAAATAAAAACTTGGATATACGAATATTTTAAAAAATGCATACATGTATACAAATTAATCTACAAGTCAATTTCCCCAAAATCACAGGCAAAAATTACCAGAAAAAAAGGACACAAAGATGTTTAGAAGAGCTTCTCTGGAATGAAGCAACTTTAAGTAGTTCCAAACATTCCTGTTCCCTGTTGTGCTTTTACACTCTGTGAAAAATTATTTCCAGGCCAAATTAATTTATTTATAATTAATTTAATTTAATAAATGACTAACAATCAATTGACCACTCTCTCCATCATAAGGCTATCAGACCTGATCTGCAAAAATCCATTAGTTGTCAACAAAGAGATACAGGAAACACTAACTTTGCTTCTTATTCTGGATTTCTGCAGACTAGTACTAATCAATCAGCCAGTAAAATGGATAATGGAATAGCTTCATTCCCATGTTCCCTTCCACCATAAGGTACCCCGAGACTTGATGAGTAATGGAAAGACATCATTTCTTTGGTTACTTGTTCCCATACTGTTCTGCCTGCTCTACCTTGAGCCCTCCCATTAGTTCGAGGATGCCTTCTCCAAAATCAGGACGGTCCCTGTAAAACTGGAATTTAATCTTGGAAATAAGTTTCAGGCACTGATAGTGCCTTCTGTTGACTAAAACCTAGTCATGGCAGCAGGTTATTGGGAATATTTTAATGACATTCCCAATGAAATCCATTGTGTGGGTAAAACAGGAAGGAACATAAAATGCAAACCCGAAGCACCATGAGAATGGGGCTCCTGTCATTCTCCAAATAGGGCACCTGTACTCATGAGACCTGGGGAAGATCAGATGGTTTCCGAAGGATTGCAAGAACAGGGTGGGCAACTGGGAGAAAGAATGACACAAGCAGCTTGGAGAACGACACACTGATCACCCTGCACAGAGGATCCCTCCCACGGAGTACGATGAGAGGAGAGCCGCTGGACCCAGCATACCTGTCACGTAGAATAGTCCAGCTCTGCGATCTCCCTCCTTGTGCATCGCCTGCAGCTCCCGACACAGCCCCGACAGACAGCAGCGGTGGCCAATCAGGCGGGCGGGCCAGATAAATGACCCTGGTGGGCCGTATCCGGCCCGTGGGCCGTACTTTGAGAACCCTTGTTCTAAGGCATCCTGAGCCGCTTGAAATGACTCCAGGGTCTACTGTACTCCTCTGCTACTTATGTGGCTAAGCAATGCTATGCTGTGATCTGTCCCATTCCAAGAGTCTAAATGTCTCCCGTGGGTTTTGTCTTTTAATCCTCTTCTCTACCTCTCTGGGTATCCTTCTCATTTCTGCCTACTAGCACCCTAACATTATCCCATCCATCTATTCAAACCTGCTGCCATCTCCCCCATTTTGAAAAGCCTTCCCTTTGACCCGTATTTCAATGAATGACAGATCCAAACAGGGTATTCCTTTTACCTCCAAACTTATGAAGCTTTCTAATCACCAACTTTGCATCCCTCCTCCCAAATTTGTGTACATCTTTCACATGTCAAGACAGAAGAGCAACCCTGCTAGATTAAGTCCAGTCTCACACAATGGCCAACCAGATGCATTCAAAAAGCTCGCAAGCCCAGACAGGTGATTAATTGCCTTCTTCTACTGTTACTCTCAACCAGCTATTATTTAAAGTCTGCTACCCATGATTCGGGAGATAGTAGACAGCCATAAAGGTTAGTAGCCATGGATAGCCTTGGTCTACTTGAATTTGTCCAGTCCCCTTTTGAAATTATCTAAATTGGTAGCTATCACCATATCTGATGGTGGTGAATTTCACAATTTAACTGGATGGTGACATGGTTCTGAATCTGTCTGCAATTCCTTTCAGAGGGTGACACTGACCCTTTCCTAGCCAAGGAATATCCATGTGATTTTCACACTTTTTCCAGCTCTAGAGTTTACTTTTGGAGATGTAGTGACCAGAAGTGAACGCAGTATTCCAAGAGCGATCTTTCCATTCATCATTAATTTAATTCTAAATTCCATTCTCAGTGATTCCAAGCATAGGATGTCCCCTTTTACCACAGCAACACTGTGAGTTAACATGTTGTCCACCATGATCCCAAGATCGCTGCCAGCTCAGGTCTCAATGACGTACATGCAAGTTGGATTTTCATGCTGGCGTGCCTCCTTTTGCATTTACTTGTATTGAACTGCATTTGCTTTTCTGACAACCATTCACCAGCCTGGAAAGATCCTTGTGGCGTTATTATCCTGAACAGTATTTGATATCATCAATGAATGCGGCCTCCTTACCTTACTGTTCACCTGTAACTCCTGAACGCACAGAAACTATTTAAAAAGCAATCAATCCATGAAGGACCCACTTTGAACATCTCTCCAGTTTGAAAAGGGTTAATTTTTATTCTTCTGTTTTCTTGGACAGCATCCCCCCTCTTATCTAATGGCTGTTGAATTTGATTAGGAACTTTACAGGAGAGAATTGTCAAAGGCTTTTTGAAAACTCAAGTATGCTGTCTACTAAATTACCCTATCTACATTTTTGCTGACATCCTAAAAAAAAAAAATCTAGTAAGTTAATAAGGCAAGACTTTGAGGAAGCCATGTTAGTTCCTCTTCAGCAAGACTTGTTCTTCTGTATGTTTAAATTATTTTCTCTTTAGTATTTTCTACATTTTATCCAGAATGGACATTAAGCTAACTTTTTAATTAATCCATTAGGTTTATCACTTCATCTCTATCTCAGTTCATCTGATTTCCCTCTTGAGAAGGCGAAGTTCTACATCCTCAGAAATGAAGACAGAAGCAGATACTTTCTTCAGTTTCTCTATAATTTCCCCTCTCCTCTTTTAGCACCCCTTCAAATCCCATCATTCAACGACCTATTTATTTTCCTTTCCAATATATACATAATTTTTGCATTGGTCATTATATCTTTCTGACAATTTTTTGCAACTTTTATGTAATGCTTGCTTTTTTATTTTTTGCTATTTCAGTTTTTCATTCATTCCTGCTCACCTCCACCTTAGAAAAGATGCAAAATATTGTTTAGGGAAGAGTCCCTCCTCTTTCTGCTTCTTCTTCCCCCTCCTACTTAGTATGAAGCTCTGAGTAATAACATACAGAAATGAATGATAGGGTAATAAAAAAGTGTGTATTTTACTGTTGTAGTAGCATATTTACAGAACATTCAACTGAGCATTACTGAGGAATTAGTGAGCACTATTAGGGAGTTTTAAATATTGAGATGGTAGAGAAATATTAGATTGATCATCCCCCAATATAACCATCCTGGTCCAAATGAATGAATGAATGAATGAATGAATGAATGAATGAATCAATCAATCAATCAATCAATCAATCAATCGAAACGTTGAGTGGAGAAAGCTTATCCACATATTCATTAACCAAGCTGTACCTTTGTGGAGCAATATAGCAAAACTTCTCCCCAATTTTCTTTGCCACTGCAGCTAAAACTCGGGCTTTGCAACTTTCTCACCAGCCTGCCCTTCTATGCCTCATTTTATCATTCCAGTTCTGAACCCTACTGCAAAAGGTATCCACTAAGGATATGCAAAATGTATCAGTTTGAGAAAACAGAATATTCTGTCTTTCTTTGGAACCAATCTGACCATTCAGGAGTTGCTCTGAAAAATTTCCAGTGGTAAATCTTTTGAAATAACAAATTGTTTGTGGGATTCTGGACCTTCAAAATTCTGAAGGGTGCCTTATACATTAAAAACATAAAACAAAACAAACCCTTCGGTCCTAGGAACTCACCTCCTGCAAATTCTCATTACTGTCAGCCTCTTGAAGCCAACGCTGAAGGAGGGGCTTCAGTTTACACATATTCTTGAAGCTGAGTTGCAAAGCTTCAAAGCGGCAGATGGTGGTTTGACTAAACATCTTCCCTGCATGAGTAAGTGAAAAAATAAAGCGGATTGATATTTAGAAGAGGAATCTAGTAGGTCAGAAGTTGACATGCAGTGAGCATTATTTAAAAGAATCCTATAAATATCTACTCAGAACGCAATCTCATTGATTTCCAGGGGCTTTTTGAAAAGCTTTTATGTTCTGTAGTAACTAAAGAACAGTAGGGAATATTCAATATTGCTGTCAACTAATTTGCTAATAATTCAAGAGTTTGAACAGCCTTTGAAAGTCATCTAGGCCAACTTCTTGCCCAGTGTTTTCAATACATTTTATATTCAAACGCACAACTATTTTCAGTAGAAAACCCAATAAAATTAGGATCTCTGTTTCATTTTATTTCCACTGCTGAGACAAAGAGGAAAAAATTAAATTAATCAAGGCTCCAGGTTACAGAGAAATCCCTCCTACAAGAGCAGGCAGTGAGAAATGGCCCGTGGAAGTGTGGCAACATGACTGAATTGATTAGATAAACCAAAACCCTTTAAATAAAAAGGTTCCCCGTAAATCAGGAATGTCACTTGTTAGATAACAATGCATTTAAAGAAGAGGTGCTTCTCACTTTGGAACTACTGTTTCAACTCATGTGCCGATCTCATCAACAGATCAAGATTAATTCAATTCAATACAACACATCTCTGACTCAGCCTGCTTCTCTCTAACTCTTTTGTGCTACAAGTTCTATCATCCTGAGCCAGGACTGTTCAAGGGCCACAGAGAGACTCTTAGTCAAGTCTGTGAAGCAAAAGTTAAGCTCATCCTAGTAAAAAAACACCCCCCAGGTATTTCTTTGATATTTTATACACCTACAATCCATAGCTTGTACCCACCATAGAGTAAACCCAGGGCCAGTCCCACATCTGCCTGAGTGAAGCCCAAGGTAATTCTTTTGTGCTTCAGTTCCTTCGCAAACTGTTCCAACTCCACTGAGGTGGTGGTTTCCTAAGGGAAAAAACAAGGAAAAGAAACATCTTCAGAGACCTCCGTTTCTTTGTGGGAAGACAGCAGTAAGACCTCCCCCATGCACACTCATTTTTTCAGAGAGGAAGTGACAACTTTTGGCTATTACTACCTCATCTTGGAACTCGTTTTACTGATTTTTAACTTTTTGCCACTTCCACCTCATCTGGAATGTATGTTACTTATTTTTAAAATTGTAAAAAGAAAAAGGCAGGTTCAATTCCACCCTCCCGTATAGAAGCTAACTAGATGATTTTGAACTAGTCACTATTTCTTACCGATCTCACCGAGCTGTTGTTACAGGAGGAAACTTGGAGGAAGACAGGATATACATCTAGCCATTAAACAAATAAATATCATTGGGAGAGAGAACTTTTTGTTTTCACATTAATCAGGATAAGACCATCCAACTCAATCTTGAGGGCCATGGTTTTAAGTCTCATGCAGTCATCAGTCTGTTTAAGAGCCAGCTGTTGAAAGAGACTTGAAATGATTTACTGCCAGAATACGGATAGCTTCTAAATCAGAAGAATCAGATGGATTCCTTCGAATCACTGGAAATCAATAACTGCATCCAAGAAAGGTCCAAACTCAACAGACCTCAAAGCCTCCTCACACTTCAGCTTCTCCCCATTGGAAACTTAGAAATCTTGTTCAAGATCACACATCACTTTCATTGTTTCTAATCTGTCTTCCTCACTCCTTTGAGCATTTGTAGTAGATAATCTCCAACAGACAATCCCTGGTTTCTTGACACTTATGATAAGAACAGGAATCAAACCAACACGCTGGCTTTTTGTGTTGCTTCTAAAAATAGTAACCAGCCCATTTTCCTAGCCTCAGGCCATGTCCCTACTTAATTGCTCATCGGAGTTCATAATATGTTCTCCAGAAGAAATCTGCAGGGTTTTTTGTCCCCTCAAGCTCACATTCTTAAAGGTCTTCCCCCCTTCTTTGTAACTATCTTGTTTCTGGCACAAATGGCACTATTGCTAGAACACAGTTTTTGCCTTCTTCATGGTCTGGGGAGAGTGAACATGTTTACAGAGGGTATGGCTCCTCCAAAGATCTATTCAGCTCCAATTACCTCTTGCAGTAGTTAAACCTGCCTTCTCCAGTTGGATGCCCTCCAGAGGTCATCCTGGTGTGCTGGCTGGAGATTGTAAAAGTTGAAATCCCACACTTGGATGATTCCAAATTTGGAAGATTAAGCAGATAAGCATCCCCAGAAGCTTAGACGCTTTAGAAATAGTTATCATGCGCCTTCCCCCCAGCTGATGAAAACTGAAGCCCCCATATAGCTGTCATGCTTCATAGCCATGGATTGTCCTGTTTACCCATTAGGGTCCTGCTGGGTGATCCCAAATATTGACAAACCTACAAGGTAATGATTTATATTTATGCTCAAGTTTTTAAAACAGTTTACAACTGTTTTGATCAGTGTTTCTCAACCTTGGCAACTTTAAAATGTGTGGACTTCAACTCCCAGAATTCCCGAACCAGCATGCTGGCTGGGGAGTTCTGAGAGTTGAAGTCCACATATCTTACAGATGCCAAGGTTGAGAAACACTGGTTTAGGTCATAAATCAGAGAATATATCTAGCCCTTTCCCTGCCCCTCTTCAATAAGTTGTGCACAGTTAGTACATTACATTATGTGTTAATCTTTCCATGTGTTACATTTCATGGAAATTAATTTACAGAAGACCTCTTACTGGCTGGAAGTCTTCAAGCAGAGGACAGGCATTATTCTATTGGGGTGGGGTGGGCGATTCAAATGCTAGGTCCCCTGCACCACACAGGAAAGTGACAGAGATGGTCTGTAAGACCCCTCCAATTCTACAATTCTCTATATCTCAATAGCAAAAATGCCAATCCTGTATTTATCATTGTATCCACTTGAGAGAAACAGAAGATGCATCCTGTTGCTGCAAACTCTTTTTAATCACCCATGTTGGCCATGGGATTGAACAGAGCAACAACACTGCCCACAGGCAGAAGCAAAGGACAGTGAATGTGTCCCAGGTAGTGCCTAGTCTTAAGTTGGGAAGAGATAGCTCTAAGGCAGGTGTGAAGAGCAAGCCACCATCCAAGCTCCAGATTCCTTCCACAGGCTGGAGGCTAACCACAAAGCCTGCTTTGCCCATGGGCAAGGGGGCGAGCTCTTTCAAGGCAGCAATGAGAATACTTTGAAGTGACTTAGCACTACAAATGGCTCTCCAAAAGCCTTAGCCAGACACTACTGGGGGAGGGTGGTGGTGTTGGAAGCCCCTGGGGAATGTCACTTCAAGTGAGGAGGGGTGGGAGAAGGAGGGGTCTTGACTGAAAACCCGAAGGGCAAGATAGAACAGACAGGATGGAGCAGATTGCAAGCACATCTGCAGGAGCTGTGGGGCAGACATCAGATCCACAAGGGGTGCAATGTTTGTATACGTTGCAAAAAAGGGAGAGGGAAGCCACAGCAGATGCTCCTGATCTGGCAAACTTGCTTAAGACACAGGCTTAGCTTGCATTATTCTTAACTGGCATATGGTTTTGGCTTACTGTGATGTGAAAACTAGATACTGTATAAACCATGGTTTATAGCTTAAGTGAACCAAGATGCTATTGTTTGTTCAATCAGCTATGGTCTTCAAGCGCAGGTCCACCCTCATCCAGGGAAGCTCACTGTATAAATTTGAGCCAGTTACTGTCTCTTAAACCAAGTTCTCTCTAAGAATTGTTGTGGGGAAAAACTGGAGGAAATGCTATTTACACCGTCCAGAGCTTCTGAAAGTCTGGCAGGATAAGAAAGAAAGAAAGAAAGAAAGAAAGAAAGAAAGAAAGAAAGAAAGAAAGAAAGAAAGAAAGAAAGAAAGAGGGAGGGAGGGAGGGAGGGAGGGGTCTTTCCTGACATGTGTTGGACTACAACTCCCATACTTCCTAATCAGATAAGAAGGTCAGTTAGGGATTATGTGGAGTGCAATCCAACACACCAGGAGGCCATCACTTTGGGCAATTCTGGATGAGAATATTAGAGTTCAAATGCTAGCTCCTAATTAGGACCTGGGGATAAAGGTCCTCCAGACCAAAATATGCCATGACCCAGTCTCAGAATTCCAAATCTACCCATCCCAAAGAATTGAGGACTTTTGCAAGATAGATTACTTCATATCTGCTTGCTGTTAAATTTTATCTCCATCAAATTTCAATAGCAAATAAGAAGGGTCTTCCATAACAGAATAGCACCATCTTTTAAATTTACAGTTTTTAAATTTGCATTGATCTTATCCTCATTATTGTCTATGGCACTGTTTCTCAACCCTGGCAGCTTTAAGATGTGTGGACCTCAACTCCCAGAATTCCCCAGCCAGCCTGCTATGGATGTTTTAATATTTCCCTTATATTGTGTGAGCCACTGAAAAGTCTCCAGATTGCAGTAGAATATAAATGCAGCAAATAAATAAGCTGCTGTTGTCTCATTGTACTAGTGCTTTATTCAAAGAAAATAGAAGTTTGAAGGAGTGCTGCAAGAGCTACTCATGTTTGTCCACACTACTTGAAAGGTACTATGGGAATAAGCTTAATAGCTGCATTACTCTGTGTCAAATATTCTGCTGTGATTATAGCCTGGTCTAAGCTTAACAATAGGAAGTAGCCCCAGGTAGCCAAGTTATAGTATTATGAAAAGGGAACCAATTGTTAGCAGCATATTTCTATTGCCAATTTATTTAGTTAGGTCAGGAATTCTGGCAGTTGAAGTTCCAACATATCTGGAGAACACCAAGTTGGAAAAGGCTGACCTCCACAGCAGAAAAACCCAGATATGGACTTTCTTGGTAACCGAAGTTACTGCTCTTCAGATATGATGTAAGTGCCCCTACACCCTTCATCACTAGGTGATCCCATCCATAATAGCCTGGACAAAGTTGTAATCCAATAGTGAGGACTCCTAGCTAGGAAGATTAGATAAGTGGACACAGCTCCAGACTAAACTGAGATTTTGTAGAACTCTGCCAAAAAGTGCATCACCCATAGGTAAGTGTAGCTTGTATTCCCCACCCCCCCTTTGCCCATGTCTTTGGGATTTGTGATTGGTAAGAGCTCTTGCGCCTAGTAAAGATTGTTACTCAATACTTAATGGATTGCATTGGATTATTTTTTTAAATTGGTTATTATCATTTCTGGTGTTGGCCAATTAAATAACTTCATATTTAGGGGGCCCAGGCCATCAGATTTATTCAAGACCTCCAAAAGACATTTTAGTATAAAGGGTCAATCTGAGTTGACTTCAACTCTCCCATTGTCTTTTAAGAACAGCTTGGAGTGGCACAGAGATAAATGACACGCTATGGCATGAAGGTTCAGCTGAACTTTTTTATACAGCTGAACCAGTTACACTGTTGAGAGCTCATATAACGTTACAGAAATACAGTTCTGTTGGATAAGGCCAAGTCCCCTCTTAGTTCAAATGCCTCTGAAATATTCACAACCAGGTGATAGAGACAGGCCCTCCTGCTGTTGTTCCCCTGCAACTGGCAGGTGGAGGCACAGGATACCCCCAACCCAGAGATAGCCTTAGGTCCTCAAGACTAATCGCCTGACCTCCACATATTGATCTAGTCCTCCTTTAGAGCTCTTACCACATCTTGTGGCAATGAATTTCACAGGTTAATTATGGTATGTGAAGAAAGTAGCTTCTTTTGTCTATTCTAAATCTCCTTCATGAATGAGCCCAGGCCTAACACTTTAAGAAAGGGAGGGGGGTGTTCTTCCTGTCCCCTTCCTTTATGCCATTCGTGATTTTATTCACCTTTATTTATTTATTTAAAGCATTTTTAACTCAGATGTGATTCTGGGCAGCATAGAAGAGAGAGAGAGAGAGAAATACAAGAACACCACATATTATAACAATCTACTAAAACAGTAACATGGTGACCAGAACTGAAATATACTGTAATTCCTCTGTTGGGAATTCTACTCATCCTGACCTAAAGGCCTGGGGAAAGAGCCGGGTCTTAACTGCCTTTCTAAAGGCCTGCAGGGTCGGTCCCAATCCTGCAGCCAATGGTGAACCCTTCTGCCTCCTGTCTAACCCAGGGTTTCTCAATCCTGGCAACCTGAAGATGTGTGGACTTCAACTACTAGAATTCTGGGAGTTGAAGTCCACACGTCTTCAAGTTGCCACGGTTGAGAAATACTGCTCTAACTTAAAAATCCCCAAATTTTCTAGCCCTTTATGGAAGGTATTGGCGCTCCCTGATCACATTTGAGTGGATTCTTCCACACGTTTCAGCTCTATGATATCCTTTTTCGAATGTGGCAACCAGAACCATGCATAATAGTCCCAATACGGATGTATTCTAGATTTAACAGGATTACAAATGTTGGCAGTTCCATTTTCAATCCCTTTCTTAATCATCCTTAGCATGGAAATTTGCTTTTCACTAGTGCCAGGCCAATGTCATCTCTACTGAGTTACTTACTTGGATTCTGAAAGTTTTTCCTGGTTACTCTCTGATCCCATCACTTTATGTGTGAACTTGGAAGAGAGGGGGGAGGTTGCTCCAGTGTGATCACTTTCAGTTAACTGAACCACATTTACCATTTAATAGTCCATTTAACCAGTTTAAAGAGATCCTTCTGGATTCTTCACAATCACTATCGGTTTTCATGACCCAGGAGAGTTTAGTATTATCTGTAGACTTGGCCAGCTCATTGCTTACTCTTAAGTCAAAATCATTTATAAATATATTAAAAAGCACCAGACTCAGCACACATCTTGATGATCTTATTTTCTTCCAGTGAAAAAATTACCCACCTATTTTTACTTTCCATTGTTTAATCCCTTAGCAATGTAAGGAGAGACAGGTTTTCTTATAGCATCACAATTAGGTTTCTCAAGAGACCTACTGCTAAGTTTACTGGAGAGACTTTGAGATGCAAAACTGCAGCTCAAGATAGTGGTTACAGAATAAAGTGCCTCTGAGCACATGCTCAACCCAGGAATTTGCATTTAGTGCCAGAACAGAGGCTATCAAATCCAACCCCTGCAAGATGTAGAAAATCCAGAGTGACATTATCTCCAACTGATGGCTCTCCAGCCACTGCTCAAAGTCTTCCTACCTCCGTAACGTTTATTAATGTTTCCTGTAATGTTCATCTAAATCTGTTCTGTGATCCAGGTCCAATTTATCTGGAAAGCCTTCTCTTTTCTTTGTACAATCCTTCAGATATTTGAATAGTGTTTTAGTTTCCCAGCTAATTCCCCTTCACACTTGTCATCTCCCCTCTAGGCTAAACACACCATCTGTCCTTCATCCTTTCTCCATAGAACATAATTTCCACACTGGTGACCATCTTCATTGTCCTCCTCTGTATTCATTACAAATTGCCTCCATCCATTTAATAATGTGGAGCCAGACCAAGACACAGTATTCTGGATGAGGTCTGATTAGTGTAGAATAAAATGGAACAATTCTTTTTAATTTGGAAACTACGTGATTTAAAAATTATAGTATCCTTAAAGCAACCTTTTTTATAGTTAGACATTAGCCTTTTCTGTAGTTAGATAATTGTAGTTAGCTGTAGATAATGTAGTTAGCTGATCCACATTTAGCTTAATAACAATCCCAATATTTTTCCTATAAACTATTTACAAGTATCCTTCACCCCATCCCTGCGCATTTGATTAATTTTGCTAAATACAGTATTTTGAACTTTTATCTGCTGAACTTCATTTTTTAGTTGTTTTTTATTTTAGCAAAAACACAACAGCATTCTAGTGTTCTGAACTATATTTAGCAGGCCAAGTTTGGTTTTTGAGAATCATCTAACTCACCCTTCTCCAACACATGTTTTGAATTACAACTCTCATCACCTCACCCAGTGATCATGGGTGAAAAGAAACTACTCCAAAACACCTAGATAGCCAGATTGAGGAAGAGTAACTTAAATAATTGGTAGAAACACTGAATAGTACTTTCATTCAGAGCACCTAAGTTTCTCACTCAAAATCTAGCTCAGATCTGATGTAGAACCCAGTAAATCCACCTTATTCTATCATCATCAAAGACACATCTACCCAACTGGCTAACCAATGCATAGGGGGCAGTGGGGAGACATATTCTCATTGTCAAACATTTGTGCTGCATTTTTAAAAAGTACACCTTTACATTCCCAAAATACATCAAGTCAGAAATGGACTCATAGGTTGGGATCTCCTGGTAGTTTGGGGTTTATTTTACCTAGATGAATAAGCATTACTTCTCAAATATTTATAAACTTTCACTTTAAGGGTATATTTTGATGCCTAAGGGTATATTTTGATGCCTGACTTTGATTAGATCTTGTATTCAAGCAAAATTCAGTGGATGTGAGAAGACTGGTCTTCTGCCTGGTTCTGCAGCAAATAGTAATCTGATTACAGAAAGAGGTCTGGCAAGATTGATACCCGACAGGCCAATATTGGCTCCTTCCAGTTTTTCTATCATTAGCAAGTTGCTTGAAAATTGACTATCAGCTCTTCTAGTATCTGCCCAGAAATTCAAGTTGGATTCCCCCTGTAGATCTTGGGGTGGGGGATGGGGAGGGATCTGGTTGCTTCCTCTCTCTGGAAACTTGATCCATTTTAAAGAAATACTGCACAATTGTTTTCTCTGGGCATCATCTTTGAGAGCAGCGAGTTTCTTGATTAATGGTCCCCAAGGACTGAGAACTTCAGAAGACTTCTACTTGATCAGGCCAAGGGCTGATCTAGTCCAGCACTCTGCACCTCACAGTAGGTAGTCATACACATTCAAAAAAGCACAGAAACATGAATAGGAGGGTGAGAGCCCCCCCAGGCTGTTGCCCCCCAGCAACTGGCATTTCAGAATAGCAAACGGCCCGGAAGACCAACAGCTGTTGATTATCCTGCCTTCCATGGATTTTTCCAATCCTCTTCTAAAACAATCTACACTGAGGGCCATCACCACCTAATGGCTGTGAATTTCATAGTTTTATCCATGCATGGTATAAAAAAATTATCCCATTTATTGATCCCAAATCACCAAATATTTGGTTTCAATGGATGACACAGAATTCTAATACTGGAAGAAGGGGAAAATCCCTTCTCTTTATCTACATTTTCTATGCCATGCATTGATTTTTACATAATACTATCATGTATCATCTTCAGCCTAAAAAAAACCCTCACAGGAAAGCCTTTCTAACCTCCTCTTTATTTTGGCACCCTTTTCTGCACTCTTTCTAGCTCCACAATAACCTTTTGGGGTGTGGTAACCAGATCCAGCTGGGTGACTTTGGGCCAGTCCCTCGCTCCCAGCCTAACCCACCTCACAGGGTTGTTGTTGTGGGGAAAATAGGATGATGGAGGAGTATTAGGTATGTTCACTGCCTTGAGTTATTTATAAAAATTATAAAGGTGGGATAAATAAATCTAAAAAAACCTATACACACTACTGTATTCCAAAAGCAGTATCACCATGTAACAACATTGTTGTACAGTATTGCTAGTTTGACAGAAAACCGACATGTATTTCATCCCTTGCTTTGCAATACACATATAATAAACTACGAACAATTTGCAGTCATGTCAAAACTTCCCATAATTCCCAGCCAGGAGGGCACCAAGCTGGGGAACACTGATGGGATCTCGTGTGTTAGCATGGAAGAGATTTCTCCCACTGCTGATATGCAGAAGTAGAACACGGTAAAAGCTAAAAAAAATCCTCAGTCTGCTTGGAAAAAACACCACTTGCTGTGGTCTCTGAATTTCAGGAACAAATTAAGAGCTGTGGCTCATTAATTTACACCCAGTACACAGTGTAAAGTGTGACCAAGTACACAGAAAGGTCACTTTGCGCACAGCACCACGGGTGGCCAAGTACACAGAAACATTGGGTTTGTGCATCACTATGTCAAAATGTGATTTTTAACTTACCAAGTTAGGCAAACCCAACCAAGTACAGATTGCTATATTGTTTATGTACTGATCAAATATTAATGCAATGAGTGAATTCAGTTAATAATGACTGAGTAAAACTGATCAAGAGCTGTGACACAAAAGAGCAAGCAAATCATCAAGAAATCCAAGCCAATGGAGCATCTTTGCTGGGAGGAAATCTTAAATGAGCTTTTTAGTTTAAAAGGGAAGTTGGCCCTCAGTTCCATCAGAAATCCAGAGTTCTGCCCATTAGGGGTGAGAGAGAAAAATATTTTCTTCAGAAGTTTATTTTATTTATTTTTTCAAATTAATATATGCTGCCCGTCTCACTATACAAGTGACTCTAGGCAGCATTACAGATAAAAACTATAAAATCATATTTTGTGTGTGTGTGTGTTAAGACTACAAAAGGTTAAATTAAGCCAAAAAGTTAAAACTACAGTGCAAATTAAAAATTAATTTCCAATTGAAAAGTTTATAAGAAAAATATTTTCTCTAACTTGTTCAGAAGTTTATAAGCTCTGTCAATCATAGTTCTATCTCTTGACACTATTCATAATCAATTTTAGAAGTTGCCAGGACAATTTGTAACAGCAGCTGTTGAACTAGGTGACTTTAAACAAATTGGGAGGGGCAGGTGATTTTATGGATCTTATTTAACATATTTATATGCTGCTTCCCATTAAAAATCTCAAAGCTGCTTATAACATTCAACACATTCTGGAAGTGGATGCACTAATTAGCTAGAATCGCCAAGTTGACCCTCCTGATTGCAGAGCAGTATATCTGAATACTAGTTCTTGAATGGGGAAAAAGGGGAAGCTGTTAGCTTTACTCCCTTCTTAGCTACTCTGGCAAAAGATGCTTGAGTTGATGGATGTAATCTGACACAGCTTTGCTACATAATTACTTTTAGAAGAAAGAGGCAGATTTAGAGGTTTATCTCCAAAGGTTCAAGTCTGTAAAGAAACAGATCAGCCTATCTTAGGAGGAAACTAAAGTAACCTTTCTCAACCTGATCCTCTGATTTGTGGTCACAACTCTCATAATCTCTGCCTGCTTCTACTTCAGGGCACCTTAAAGCAATCATGTATTGTGGCATGACCTTTCATGCACTACAGTCTGCTTCCAGTGTATAAAACATGAACCTGAATCATCGTTTTTCTTCAATTTCATTTTTTTTTTCAAATCCCAGAATACCCACCTATCATTTATCTATCTATCTAGCCAGCCAGCCAACAGGGTTGGGTGTGGAATTGGAAAAAAAAAAATGAAATACAGAAAATACAGATCTGCACAAGTCCATTCTAAAAACATCTTACAGCACTATAACTTCCAAACACAGATACCATACTTGGTTAGTATTAAACTCAGTTAGAAATTTGGGGTTTAATATGTTATGCATAACCAGCAAAACTGGTTAGTTTAAGATTCAGTGTCTTGTGTGAAGCCCAGACTAGGTTTAATTAAGTAACCAGATTTAGAGTTGTGCGAAGATGGTCACTGAGCTACAAACTAATCATAAAGTCTCTGTTCACACAATACAACAGGCAAAGACAGGGTTGGCTAGTTTGTGATTCAGCTTGCAAACCCAACCACAGAAAGCTGGTTTATGTTTCAATATACACTTAGACTCTTATTAAACTATGACAGAAAGAAGCAACATCAGGAAAAGAGACGTTCTTTGCAATGATGAAATGGTGGCACTTCACAGCATTATCTCCTAGTACATGATGCTGAGTTGGGATCTAAAGTCCTGGCTGCAGATCTTCCAGAGACTTCATGGACTCCATCCTCAGCACATTTTTTACCCGCTGGGAAATCCATCCCTTCTTATCAAGGGAAACAGAGATCATGGCTTATCTCATTTTATCCTGTCCAGCAACAATAACGCACACCCACAAGCAAGCAACTTAATATTACGTCCCAGCGCGCTGAATACAATTCCTCAATATTTTGTTAGCTCCCTACTCCATCCTAGAGAGCATTTGCCTAGCAGTCCCCAAAACCAGAAACAGTAGGACTATGCTCAAATGAGCAGATCAGACCCAGGATTGTTACATGAATGTGAAAAGGAGGCGCTTCCTCACGAGCGCAAATCCGTGGCTGAAGAGGAAGAGCATCCTTTTCGTGGCAGGCAAGATGCATAAAAAAAAAAAAAAAAAAGAGGAACCGCTAGAATGGCCTTCTCATCTTGAGGAGGCAGGAGGAGTTTTAGAAGCAACTCGGCAGCCTGTAGGGGAGTTGACCAACTCTTAAAAACTGGCGAGGACGGTGGAGAACAAGCTCGCCCTGCTCGGAGAAGGCCCAAGCGAAGCCTCCCTCGGTTGGCCCAGTGCATGCCCCAGCCTGGGTCAGCCCGTGCCTACCTCATCTCCGCTGGCCGCTTCTTCCTTCACCTCTTCGGAGGCCATCTGCTCGCTGGGGCTCTGACTGGCATCGCTCCGGGGACTGCTGTCGGCGCTGTCCGCCTCCTCCACCTGGCTGGCGGGGCTGCTGGAGGGCTGGGGGTCCGGACTGGGGGAAGCGGCCTCCTTGGTGCTGCTGCAAGAGGCAGGCCGGGCCGCGGCGGGAGGGACCAGGCACGCTCCTGCCCAAGGCTGCCCTCCTCCGTAATAGGGGCCCGGCTGGTCGAAGTCACGCTCCACTTTGATGTCAGGCTTGGATCCCTGGCAGGCTTCCCCGGGCTGAGGGACCGCGTAAGGCCCCATCACGACCCCAGGAGGGGGGTTCCAGGCCTCCCCCCCAGCCGGAAAGGGGTACCAGCTGTGAGAAACCTCGCCCCCGCCGGGATAGGGCTCCACGATCCCGCCCTGCGACCCATAATCTGGCTTGAAGCCAAAGGCCTGCCCGGGAGTTGCCCCGCTGAAGGCGTCGGGCAAGAAGACGCCGGAGGTTTCGTGCTGAGGAACGGCAGGGAGGTTGTTGAGGTGAAGGCCCTGGACGGGGAAGGGGTAGGGGCGGCCCAGCTCTCTCCGCAAGTGCCCGGCCATGGTGCCCCGCGGGCGAGCGGCGAGGGCGGTCAGGAGTCCGGAGAACCGCGGCTCTGTCTTGCTTCAAGCGGTTTCGAAGGTGCCTGGGAAGGAAGGGGGGACGTCTCGCTAACTACCTCTCGGAAGGCTCGTGCTGAGCGGGGAGAAGGAGATCAGGCAAGCTAGAAGGCGTAAGGGTCAAGATCTCCTTCCCCGGACGGCTCACCGGGCCAGAGTCTCCTCTTCGAGTTGGGCAACTACCAAGCGGAGCGGCCCCTCGAGAGCCTCCAACGCCAGCCCAGGGAGGCCAGAGAGCGCGGAGCAGCCGCCGCTGTCCCGCCGCTCAGGAGCGCGCGAGGGAGAGCCTCAGGTCGCCGTCCAGCGGGGCCCCCCGGCGCCCTGGGCGCTGCAGGAGCCGCCAAGTCCAAGGGGAGGGCTGAGCCCTTCGCCCAGGAGGGAAGCCGGGCCCGGCCCGACGCCCAACGAGCCGCCGAAGGCCAACGGCGGAGCAGGGAGCCCCGCCGTCCCGCAGAGAGAAGCCCGCTCTCCCCGAGGCGCTCGGCCGGCTGGTGATGCCTTTGCCAGGGGTCGAAGCCATCCTCCGAGCGGCCCGCCCTCCGGCTTAAAGTGGCCCTGACCACACCTCTCCTCCAGGTATTGGCCAAAGGCCCACGGGAGGCCCCGGCCTTCCCACCTCTCGGGCCCGGCCCAGCCCAGCCCAGCCCAGCCCGCCGGCGCCTCTTCAAAGCCCAGTCAAGGTTGGGATCCAGGGAGCCCCCTCCCCACCCGCAGCCCTCCTTGCGCAATCGGTCTCGGGCTGCCCCGGGGGAAATCCGGGCTGGAGATGGCTGGGCGGGAGCGGGAGGACGGGGCCAGCCCCACGGAGGGCTTCAAAGCCAAGGGGGAAGCGAGGGAGGGGGCAGAGGGGCCACCGAGGGGCCTAGATCCCGGGGGCGGCCCAGCCCCGCGCTTGGGGTCCCCGGGAGGGGAAGGGGCGCTGAGAGGGTTGCATCAACAGTAAAGTAAATAAAACAGAAGTCAAGAATAGCGGAGCCTTCGCTTGGGAGCTCTGCGCCTCCCGCCCTCCTCTGCCCGGTGCCACCTTCAGAGTTGGGCAGCGTCGCCGACAGTCGCCTCTTTCTTTCCAACCGTTCCCAGCAAGCAAAGCTCCACGAAGAGTGTAACCAGCGGGCAAGGGCGCATAAATGAAGCCTTTTCCAACTGGGCCTGTGGCTTCTCCGGAGGGGGGGGGGGGGCGGAGGGGCTGCATCTGTTGGATACCTGCCTGTTGTGCAGCAGTGAAAAGCAAAAGAACCTCGCAAGAGAGGAGAAGGTAGAGCAGGGCAACCTTAACACCCAGCTTTGAAAGAGGTAGGGAACAAGTGCTGATTTACATGAAGGATAAGGCTCTTTCTTTTATTTATTCACAGAACTTCAGCATGGGGCCTCCTCTCTCATATAATAAACAGCTCACAACTATCAATAAAAACAAAACCACCCTATTTAGTATATTTCTCTGTTTCCCCACTGAGATCAAGGTAGTGTGTATTTTAGCCTCACAACTATCCATCCAGTGAGGTCCGTGAAGAAATGGTAGGTGGTCCAAAATGCCAAAGCTGTGGGAATTTAGACCTGGTTCTGCCTAGGCCAAGTTAATTGTTGCAGAGATGATATGGATTATAATCTCTAGGATTATATGTGTGAAGATCATTTATAAGCCTTCCCTAGTACAGATGTCTCAAAGCCTGAGATGGTGCAAATTAACATACCTAAACACATCAGTTGCACCTCACTCAGCACAGGTGGCTTTACTTTAAGCTTTCTTTTCTCCCCTCCTCATATATTGTTAATTTACTTACAGCCCCATTTGGTCAGTGGAGCTTTCTAATATCTAACTATATTTAGGGTGGGACACCAGCTCAATCTTCGGCAGATCTGTTTTTTTTCCAATGCAATTCACTCGTGTAACCTTATGGATTTAGCCTAATTCTAAGTTTTTATTCAGAAGTAAGCATCAGTGCCTTCTACGGATGGGGCTTACATCCAGGCAACTATAATAAGATTGCAGCCTTAAAACTGCCTTGTATATTTCTTCTCAGAAGTAAGCCCCACTGAGTTCCATCATCCTTACTCCCAATTAAAAACGAATGGATTTGCACCTTTATTGTTTGGGATCCTCCTGCATTGCATTCCACATAATATTTGTATCACTGTTTTTCCAGAAGAAAGCCCGAAGTGACTTAACAATAAAACAAATATAGTACTATCTTACAAAATTATCAGTGTGGGGAAGTTCATCAACTTGAATCAGTTGGTCCCATCAGAGCAAACATTCCCATTGCCATCATCATGCCCAATCGTATGTGTAGTTACTGAGAGGAATGTGCAGCTTGAATACAATGGCATGCACTTTCAATAATACCTGTGGAATCCCTTGTGGGTTTACTTTGAAGTTGGGCATATTGAATTGAATAGACCCTTCATTTCAGTGAATACAATCCTATTTATAGTCTGGAGGTTGAGTCACGGCAATGGGGCTTTTCTTTTGGGTTAGGGTTTGTAGACTGAAGAAGCCTCTTGGACAAGCAGCGAAACATATCAAACCAAAAGAAAAATCCAGTTGTCATGACTCAGCCTCCAGACAATTCCACCTGGATGACTGAGAATCTTCATCAACCAATCCTATTTATACTGAAGGAAATAATTGATTCTGTGCTATCAAGTCTGCGTTGACTCTTAGTGACCACATAGATCAGGGTTCCTCAACCTCAGCAACTTTAAGATGGGTAGACTTAAGATGGGTGGACTTCAACTCCCAGAATTGCCCAGCCAGCCATGGGAGTTCTGGGAGTTGAAGTCCACCCATCTTAAAGTTGCTGAGGTTGAAGAACCTTGACAGATAGATTTTCTCCATGATGATCTGTCCCCAGTTTGGTCCTTCAGGTCTTCCAACAGTGCCCCCACCACTGCTGTAACAGAGTTCATCCATCTTGCTGCTGGTCATCCTCTTCTTTCCTTCCACCTTTCCCAGCATGAGAGCCTTCTCCAGAGAGCTAAGTCTTCGCATCATGTGTCCAAAGCAGGATAATTTGACTCTGGTCATTTGTGCCTTGAGTAAGAACTCTGGGCTGGTTTGTTTGATGATCCATCAGTTTGTTTTTTTGACTGTCCACAGTATTCTCAGCAGTCTTCTCCAACACCAAAGTTCAAAGGTGTCAATACTCCTCCTATCCTGCTTCTTTAAATTCCAGCTTCCGCTTGCATACAGTGTCACAGGGAACACCATGACTTGTGCGATTGTAGGTAAAGACACATCACGCATTTGAATATCTTTTCCAAGGCTTTCATGGCTGCTCTACCAAGTGCTACGTGCAGTGTATTTCTTGACTGCTTGTGAAGGAAAGAATTAACTCTATAAAAATGATGTGAAGCAATACAAGGAATGTTTATCAGATTATGCATAATGTAAAAAACTGGAGGAAGAGATCATTTCTCTGCCTCTCCTTATACTAGAGATCCTGCTCTTATTCCCAAAGAAATCCTTCAGGAGCATTCTCCAAGATCAGTGCTCCACATAGGGGTTACCATTCTCAATCTCAGTCAGCCACCCTCTCATCCTTACCGCAGCTGCCCTCCAACACGCCTGAAAGATCCCAGTAATGCCATAGGTGCTTACTCCAAAGTAACCCATTGAATTTAGTCATTTACTTCCAGGAAAGGGAATGAGAGGCTGAGGGTGGGTTTGCTCAGGTAAAATTGGTCACAGCTGCTCTGAGTTTCAAGAGCAGGAGCTGACTCCAACCTACCTAATGCTTTGAAGATCCCTTAAATTAGAAGCTCAAGAGAGATTCTGAGTCCCTCTGGAACATTTTATGCTTATTTTTCAGCAAAGTGCAAATAAAAGTATAAATATATACTGCAGGAGTAATGAAATAATATAAGAGAAAACAAGAAATGGGGGAAAAAAACTCTGGAGAATTTAAGTAGCAGTTGAAACTTGGACCCAGTGCTCAGAAATTTTCTATTGGTCGACTCCCATTCTTAAAAAATCCACGGTTCTCAGTATCTTGATATGATTTCAGATACTGAGGATCTTTAAGAGACTACAATTGATTCAGAGTCATATTAACAAATATATTAACTTGTGGAGTCATAAAAGTTATAGTTCACTTCACAAAAAGTGATGAAGTGTTTAATCTGCACTTCCAGAATCCTCATTTTATCTTCTATCCTCCTTCCGGACATCTCTGAGCAGTGCATAATGTGATTTACTTTAATGTTTTTCCAGATAATAATTTTGTTAAGTAAGTGAGGTTGAGGGAGAACAAAACTTAAACTGAAGGGTACTGCAGAAATATTTTTTTCTGCCTACTTTCTCAGTTTCGTTACATTTTTTTTTTGGTAATGGTTTCTAACCTCTTTTTAAAAAATGTTTTCAATGTTCTTTCAAAGGCTGTAAACCATTCTGAGCGATGCATATGCACTACAAAGGAGAAATGTGGGAGATATAAATAAAACCCATGCTTTTATAGAAACAAAAGTTTAGAAAGGAAGCTCTTCGTATGTCCTCAAACCTTGCAGGTGAAGCAAAAGAGTTAGTTATTCTCTCCTTTTTATCTCCCACTGTGTCTTCAAGAAGATCAGAGGAAAACCACTTTTTGTGAAGTGGGATAGGCTGCTGAGAAAGGCTTAACTGAAATGTCAGGACTCAAGAGAACGATTGCAACTGTGTCTTACCAATAATGCAATTCAATTTCATTAATTTTTATATTGCCTTCCCTACTGAAGGTATCCCCAAGCATGGTACATGGTACAGGGGTTGAAAGTGTTGGACTGGGACGGGGGGGGGGGGGGAATCCAGGTTCTAGTCCCCCCCCCGGATGATTTTGGACTAGCCACGTTCATTCTGTCCAGCCTACCTCGCAGGGTGGTTGTTATGGGAAGAATAGGAGGAAGGGGAACTTGTGGTCCTGAATGAAAAGCTGGGGATAAAACAAATAAGTAAAATAGTGGAATGTTATTAAAATAACAAGTAGGTTAATACTGAGTACTGTTAAAGACATTTAAACTTCAAATGCCTGTATATATGCCACTCTGACTATACTAGCCCTTTATTGTAGTAAACCACAAAAATAAGACAAGTAACAAAATAATGTTTTGCCTCAGTACTGTACTATCTCCGGGCTGATCTTATGACTCAGAGTGCTATGGGATCAAGATGCAATGAAATCATCTGTGGATCTAGATTGGATTAACGCCTCCTTAATTCTGGCAGAGAACGAAAGGTTTTTTTTCTGCCCCTGTTTCTATTTCTCTCCTTGCTTTTAAAAAACTCATTCTCGCACCTACTGTTGCGAGCCTCAAAGACAAGTTTTAAGTTTCACGGCAAGATTTCGCTTGGGGAAGGCAGAGGAAAGACCTACTGTAAAACTCATCGGCCTATTTTTGCCTGCCATCAAGATTAATTAATTTCATTTCAATTAGAGGGACGGATTGCGTTTTAAGGCAATTAAAAGAACAGTGATTTTTACGGGCATCCGTAATGCAGGGTAGTATGTTTGCTTTTAAATAAGTCCAATATCAATTGCATTGCCAAACAAGCCTTGCAGAGCACCCAGAATTAGTCAATTTAAGGAACAACCTATATTGTATTATAAAATAAAACACAGTGGATATAATTAGGCCTTAGACACGAACAGTCATCAATTTAGCATGCCATTCGGGAAAGAAAGCTAATTCCCCAGAGAATTAACAGTAGATGCAGTCACAACTGCAATCCACGCTATATTTTTATGGGACAGTCTATATTTTTAGGGCTTACTCCTGACATAAATGCAGCCTGCCTTCCCCACTACCAAAAACCCTCCTCCTTTAGAAATATCCCAGTCTTCCCCAGGGGGCTCCTACATTGTTGCCCTAACCAGTAGGCACCATGGCCCTCAGACATCCCAGCAGAAATGACAGGGCTGGTCTGACTTGATGGTTAGTGCTCATCAGGGCTTATAAAGTGATAAAACCCCAGCGGATAGCTGAGAGATAAAACCACAGGAGTCAAGGTCTCTCCCTCTTTTCTCAGCCCCTCCCTCCAGGACAATGTATCAAAGGGCCTTCAGTCTCCATTATCTTGCTAAATGGGCTGTCAAGTTATCAATTGCTTTTCCCAGGGCCTTGATGGCTCTCCCGGTGGGCTGGTTTCCTGCACTCCCATTTTCTCTTGCCTACAGGGGCTGCGGCCTCCCCCCCTGCCCACTTCCAAAAGGATCCATCAGCTTCCCCCGACAATGAGGTATTCACACCTCCCTGCTTTCTGACACCGCCTCCTCCCCAAATTGATCCAACTGTAGTTGTAAACAACCTTCCTCCTTTGTATAGTAGAAATCAAGGTCATCTGATCCTGCCAAGGAACCAAGCCGGGCTGTACCCATTCAGGACATTTCATTAGTTTAATTTTGATGCGGACAAACGGCTAAGAGACCGAGTTACAACAGTTACAACAATCAGATCGTGGTCTGGTGGTCTTAAGCAAGCCGGTCTCTTCTGAGATGAAGCCCACCCATCTGCGAATAGACCAATATTGGTTCATTTGGGCGAGGTGGATGGATCACAACTAGATCCAAATCATATTTGCACAACTTGTTAGTTCGGTTGGGTTTAGCCTTAGTGTACTGAATTAACCCAGCTGCCTGGTTTGCGCAATGCCCTGAACCCTAAAATGAATTACAATCAGTGGGCTTGCGCAACACACACTAAGCTACAGAAAAACAACCCAGGACTAAAACAAATCAGGCGTGTGTGCAGACGTGCGAATGCAGCCGAGGAATATAAAGAAGGGAGTACTGTTCGGTGTCTTTCACCTTGAGCTGGAAGAAAGGCAGGATATGGATCTTAAATAAATAGGAAACACTCAAAAGAACTCTAGGCATTTCCAGTGTTCTTATGATTCAGGTTGCAAATCTGCATTTCATTCAATATGCAGCTTTATTTACCAACCTTACCAGATGTTCCATATTCTAACACCTGAAGCCATCTGTGTGTTGAGCTGTGACCCTCCCAGAGTCGGTAGCTGGAGTGAATGGATTGTATCCCAATACCTGTGAATGCTGGTTGGAGAACGACTGGTTAGAGTGGCTGGGGATGATGGGAGTTGTAATACCATGCCCTGGGGTGGGGTGGGGGAGGCAACAGGTTAGGAAGGCTGACAACTTCTTGTTGTAGCATTTGTGCCTGGATTTGAATCAATAAATATAGAATATATGAGGAGGGGGAATTCATTTAATTATAAAAACAGATCTTTTTTTCATCTCAGTCCTAAATTAGCTAGCAAGATGGAAAGAAAAAGGTGTGGATATGGGTGTTCCCCCATCTTTTGCTTTATTAGCAGAACTTGTTTCAAGCCACAACAGCAACACACAGCAAAGTTGGTACAGAATCTTGTGTCACTAGCCTGAAGAATGACTAGAGCAGTGTTTCTCAACCTTGTCAACTTTAAGATGCGTGGACTTCAATTCCCAGAATTCCCCAGCCAGCAAGGCTGGCTGGGGAATTCTGGGAGTTGAAGTCCACGCATCTTAAAGTTGACACGGTTGAGAAACACTGGACTAGAGTATTAACATCTAATCAATGCATGGGGAGGGGGTATCCTTAGAAAGAAGGATTATGTAGGCAGGATAAGGTCAAACAAATAATTATAAAATTAGAGTTGTGAAAGGTGAGGAGGATTAAAAAAAACAAAGGTAGGGGGCATATTGCCTGAGTTGGGTTTTTTTTTTTCCCCCAAAGTTTCCATACCTTTGATGCAATAGGAAGCTAGAGCTTGCTTCGGTCTTCAGCAACTCTTAGATACCTGAATTCTACAACTATAAAGCCCATCTTATTAGGTGATGCCAAGTTCATAACCCAATACCTTGGAAAATAGTCTGGCGGTGGGAATGCCACAGACCCTTCTGAGGGATGTTGATCTCCATGAATACAGACAACGGGGGTGGGACACGTGTGTTTTGATGAGACAAAATTCCCTACTTCGGTCATCCATTCAGGGCAACATTTTTGACATTTTAGGCAAGGCCACGACCTTGACACCAAATGCTGTGAGATGGAATTCAGGAAAAAAAACCATTTTTTGCCCAGCCAAATTGGCAGACACGTGAGAGCACTTTACAGAGGAAATCACACAATAATGAACAACGGAGGGACACGTTGGAGTTTGGGCTCCATATGTTTTGTGAAGGTCCTCTTAGCTCCTGGGTTGGAAGAGTCAGGACAAGAACATGACTTCATCACCGTGGTTTGATGGTAAACCTATCAGGCTGGAACTGGTAAAATCCAGGTTCAAATCTCGAATCACAAGGTTGTTATGAGAATAAAATAAGAGAGGGAAAAGCCATGTGGGCCACCCTGATCTCCTTGGTAAATAAGTGGGATAGAAATGAAATAAATCAATTTGGGCAGAATGAAGAGGTAGGTTTTGTGGACTTGTTTTCAGTCCATTCATGACAATGAAAAGTGAGCGGAGGATATTTCTATCTGCAGACTTTGTTATTCAGTGGAAAAACAGAATTAAATATTTGGGTGTATTGTACTGTATTAATTCTACAAAAATTAAACATTTTTTTTTAAATCAGTGTTGATCGGTAACATTACTAATTTTCTACAATGCTGAATTGTCTTTTTCTAAGTGTCTCCTGTATTTCTGACATTTCCAGCAATTGCTCAAATACTTGCTTCCTTTTATTCATTGTGCACGGGTTTGGGTGCTCCTTTATCATAATTTCTCCCAATACTTGGATATTTAAAGAAAATGTGAGGCTTACTGACTCTTCTTCCACAAACTTGGCCATATTTCCAGCTGAATATTGACTTTTTTGTGTCTTTTCTCTTTTCTTTGTTTTCTTTTTAATGAGAAATAATTATAGAACTTAGATTAGAAGTAGACAATCTTCTGGTGCTAGGGGAATATTTTGGATTTTGAGACCATGTGGTGAGCACACTCACAACATGATTGCCAGGGAGACTTTCTGTCTACAAAATCTCTGCCAGTTGGGCATGGCCAGTCACAAAACACCCATCTACCCTTGAAATAGCCCCCTTGGATGATCTCTTCCATGCTAAGAAGACTTTCGTGAGGCTCAAAAGCAGGTGCTTGTGCAGATAAATATGGGATTAGATGCTGACACTTTGTTTTGCTGCATCCTAACTTTCTATTTAATTTGTAATTAAATCAGATGGAAGATGCAGCTTAATTCCAACCCAGGGTAGTAATGGTGGACAGGGGATCATATACAGTTACTGCTTTCTCTGTTGCTAGACATCTTCAGACAAAGGGCTGCTGGATGAATATCTGACAGAGATGCTCTAGTCAATCCTGGTTAGTCTAATGTTGAACAGGAGTTTGGATTTTTTTTTTTTTTTTGTCTGCGCTCAATCATTGCTGACCCTGCAGTGACTACTTGGACGAGTCCTTGCAGTTTTCAAGGCAATTGTGTTTTTTTTTTTCGGAAGTGGTTTGCCAGAGCCTCCTTCCTAGGGCAGAGCCCAGCTGGTGTGCGCAGGAGGTGGGGTTTCTGTTGCTTCGCGCCCTTTTCGGGCGCGCACGGTTTTTCGCGCTTACCGGCAACTGCTCCCGACTCCTTTTTGCAAGGCGCCGCCAGCATTTTTCCTCCCACCGGAGTGAGAGTCCCCATTTATCTACTCACGTAAGTTTTCGAACTGTTGGGTTGACAGGAACTGGGGAGGAAACAGGAGCTCACCCTGTTAACGCGAAGGCTGGACTCGAACCGCTGAAGCGTCGACCATTTCTGGCTGGCAACTTTCAGCGTCATTAAGCCGCTGTGCCACCGCGTCCCCCGGAGTTTGGATTAGAGGACTTCTATTAAGTTACCTTCCAGCTCTCTGATTCTATGATGTGTTGTCTCCATTTGCCTTGGTTAATCAATGTTCTTCAGGCTGATATCATGGGTTCGGGGGATGACAATCCCCAAGACACTTACACCAACTTTCTCTAGATTTTAAGATCCCTAATGAGCATCTTTAGCCATGCCAACAGAGAATTCTGGGAGTTGCAGTCAAGCAAGTCCTTTAGGGTGGGGAGGCCAGAGAGGTGGACTAGGGAGAAGATGGGGGAAGATGTGAGAGAAGTTGAGTCAGATACCACCACTACTACAGTGCAGCAACAGAGCACAAAAGGTGATGTACCATTGATGTAGCACTGGTTCCACTCCTGCATCAGGGATGGCTCTCTAACCACAGCTGAATCCAGCACATCTGGAAAGTACCAGTTCAGAAACAGCTGGCTCTTGCCAAAGAAAGGCCAAGCTATCTCCATTTTTGCTGTCTTCCCACCATTCAGTGCCCATTCCGTGGGTTCTAATGTAATTTTTTTATTTAATTCTTTTCTTTGCATATTTTTGTGGACAGCATCACTTTTATCGGAAAAGTGGTCTATGACTTAGGAAGTAGACAGACTTTGAATCGTTTTCCTTAATAAATAATTGAACAAGTATAATGTTTCTGACTCATTTGCTTAACTGGGTTCTCTTTATCTAGTTTCAGGACTTAGATCAGGCTTTAGGTCATATTTATGCAGAAATATTGAACATTCAAAGGGTTCACAAACTTTTAAGCACCATTGTATTCTCTTTTGGGGTTAAGTTTCATTATGCCAAGCCCAGAAAAAGTGTGAGAAGTAGAAAGGCAGGAGATAAAAGGGAATGTATTGTAACTTCTGTAAATCTAATTTGCCCCAGTACTCTTCAAAATATTGCTCCATATCTTTACCATATCCTTCCTGTGCTCCATACCTTGTCTTTTGTTTTTTAAACTCACCTCTCTTTCATAGGATCTCCTCAACTCCATCCAATCAAGATTTTCTTGGTCTTCTTACTATTACCCCATTCCTTTTTCTTTCATATACTTGTTCTATAATATGATCTTCATATATATTCTCTTTCTGTGACTAAGTCATCTCAGTGTACTTCCTTCATAGTGGTCACTCCCTTTTTGCATTCAATCCTTGCTCATTCCTTCTTGACCCTAACTCTTCTTTCTGCACATCAGGCCTGTAATAGTGATATGAAAAGTTAGAAATGTCTTGACATCTGGATATCTCTCCTAGAAATAAGTAAGGAGGGTGAAAAATGTGCCATCTCTGGAAGATAACTGCATTTGTCTGAACGTGCCTAGTGTAGGAGCGGCAATGCTTTGGTGGACGGGAGTCACACTTCACATTTGTATCCTCCCTCCCCAAGGTTGCCCCCTTGTTAGGGAATGACACAAAGCTGGTGGGGCTAGACTGTTCCTTTTCATCCCTGGTTTTTGGGCAGACGTTGGAGCTGGGTTAAGCCTAGTTTGGGGCGTACACTAGTTTTCACATGGTGGGTGCCTTAAAATATCAGGAAGACACTGTTGAATTTAGCAGACCTGCCCTTGAAATTTGGCAATACCACTGAAGGGAGATCCAGAGGCTGTGAAAAGGAGAGTTGCCACTCCCACCCCTCAATTTTTAATTCAAACAGGAGAAATACTCTACAGCAGAATTCCCCAGCCAGCATGCATAAATGCACAGAAGTTGAGAGACCGTGAAGGATTTCTGTCCAAGCATTATCTGAGCCCACTTTCTCTAAAAGGTGGGGCTGGCATCAGAAGATTGGGACACTTGTCCAGAGTGTCTAAACCAGAAACAGGGGCTTTATAAACCAGCACCAAACATGGATGATATGTTCTTAAACACAAATCTGCTACGATGGAGGCATCTTGAAGATCTGGCTCTTGAAGACCTGATTCTTCTCCCAGGCCTTTGGCGAGGATGAGTGAAGCCCTCTTGAAGTGTGGGTTTGTTTCTTTTTTTCCCTTCCTGTCTAGTTCTTGCCATTTTTTATTCTTTTATTTTTGTTTCTTATTATATTTTATGAGCCACCCCAAGTTGTTGGAAGGCAGCATACACATTTAATAAATGAACAGATAAAAGTCGAGGGCTGTATTGTCATCTCTCCTCAGCATTTTACAAATGAAAATAAGACCATCCTTGAAACCACTTCAAATGTTCACATGCAAGATTGCTGTTCAAGCTTCTCTATGCTACCCACTATGTACTATTGATGGAGGCTCAAACTCCTGAATGCTTTTTACAATAATTTGCTCTTTGCTGATTTTAAATACCACGACAGTAAGCATTATTTTCCCTGAAGAAACATTAGAATAATGCAATTACCTGACAGATTGTGCTATGCCATGGTTTATTTAACTGCAGTTTGTTGAATAAATTACAGTTGGCTGGTTTTGCATAACACACTAAAGTATATATTATAGTCTGCAAGCCACAATAGATAATGTTGGACTTCATGCTAGGGCATAATCTGGTTTGTTTTGTTTTGGCTTGGTGTGGCTTAGTTATGTTAATGCAGAATTTTAGAGTAGGTGATATGATCACTTCATGGATTCTTCCCAGCTTCCAAATCTGGCTTGTTCTGGTGTAGACAGAACCTGAAATTAACTTCAGAAGGAGTTTCTGCAATCTGTTTAACTGCAGGAAATGCCAAGGAGAGGAGATTAAGGTCATCCATAAGAAGACAGAATTCTGCTTTAACATGACTTATAAATGCAGCCAATGTATAATCAGAGTTTATCTATATTTTGGCTGCTGAAAATGGTGTACTGTAGAGAAGGCCCTATGCTACTTAGTACCTCAAGAGCCCACACACAAATATTTGTGCACACATGTTCCTGAATGAAGAGCCACCAATCTCATCTGAGAGATTGAATTTTTAAGAGATGGAAAAGAATTCAACAATAACTTTCTAGTAACTCATAGTAGCTACATTTATTAAGGTATCTCCTCAAGTCACCAAAATAAACTTTTAATCATTTTAATGTCATTTTAACGATATTTTCATTGTTAAAATAGCCAATGTGGTGAAGGCTTTGGTCTAGAAGTTGGGAGATCCAGGCACAAAGCTCCCTGGATGACTTTGGACCAGTCATTCTCTTGCAACCTAACCTATCTCATCGTGGTGTTGTTGTTTTGGGGGGAAATTGGAGGAGGGAACACTATGCATCTCACCCTTCTCAAGAAAAGGTGGAATATAAATATGACAGATAAAATGAATGAATTAATTTAGGGGGATTATTCTTCAAAGAGCAAGTATAGCCCTTGGCACCTCAATATCCACCCTTCCTTCAAGGTGATACTTCTTTGATGGGCTGGACTACAACTTCCATCAGCCCACGGGACATCTTCAGTAAATGTATTCAACGATAGAAGTGCCACACTCAGGAGGACTGCCTTAAATCCATCCTGCCTGGCCCATGCCCTTTCTTTGGGCTATTATTCACCAGCTTGGATGAGTCAAAGCAGGACTTAGTAACATTGAAGTGGGTGACATGGTGTAGAAGTCTTTTCCCATCTGCTGCCTTTTTTGATCATGCCAGACCAGTTTAGGGAACACTTCTGGCAGGCACCCCATTTAGCAGTCCTGCATTTCTCCCTCAGTGGGAGGAATAAAACCCCAACCCAAAGGTCATAACTGTTGATACCAGCAACAGAAGCAAATTCTAAATTATTGCTATTTGGAAATGTGCTAAGTGGTAGTTGGTCTAATCATGGTTTGTTGAACAAAACCCAATGGGCTGGAATCACATCATGCTTTAAAACAATAATGGCTGGGTTCACACAATATACTGGATCTGGGCTGCTAGATTCGAATGACCACTAAATCACAGCAAAGAGAGGTTTTCTGCATCTCTTTTCTGCCTTCTTGTAGCCATGAAGATTTTTGCAGCCCAGCTCCAGCAATTCTACGCTAAGCCAAAACATTAAGCCAACATCACGCTAAGCAGAATACCCTATTTCTTCCCTGAAGGCAATTTTAAACTAAGACAGTAATTGCCATCATGTGTAGAGCCAACTTCCAGGTTAAAAAGCCCTTTAAAAGTACTAGACTAATTCTTGGATAAATTTTTTTCTGAGCCAGCAGAAGGGCTATACAATTAGACCAATTCCTGACCCTGATAAAAGGCTGGAATATGTGAAATAAATGATTGTCTCCTCTGAATTGCATGGGATCATGAATGGAAATGGGCTTTGTTCCAGTTCAGGATAGCAATGTGGCAAATTATATTCTAGAGGTGTCTATGATAGCTTGAAGTTTTCTGGAGTGGTGCCTTCACTCAGCCAGGATCACTTGGATCTTTGGGAGGCATGGATGTGTCCACTGAATCCCCAGAAACTGAAATTGATCTTGACCATACCTTTGGTTTACCCATGTTTGCCATCTGCTGCAGTAAGTAGAATGCCAGTCTGTAGCTCGTGGGGTGACTGAATGGACCAAGGAACAGATAGGGACAGGTGAGATAAATGGAAGCTTCCTGAGATCCATGCTGGGTCAGGAAAAGCAAAGATTTGTCAGGCAGTCCTGTACACACAACAGTTGGTTTGCACCTGTCTGCTCATATTGGCACACCTCTGCATGTGCAATGCGTATAAAAGGTCCAAGGTTGCCAGGCCTACCTCCATCTAGAATAACAGCTACTCCTCATTTGCAAATGAAATGCACTGAAGTGCACACAGATATTTTTTTTTCCCCATATGGCTTAGTAAGACTGAGGAGGAATAAAAACTCTGAAACAAGTTGTCTGCAACACTGAACGTATATTGTGTGCACATGTCTTGTGTCCATTCTGTGCACACAACCTAGGTAGACCACTCAAAATTAGATGGCTGGGAAGGAGAAACTGCAAGCCCATTCACAAGACAGGGATCAGACTGCAATGCTGTTGTTTAAAGTAGAAAATTAGAAGGTCTTTTATAATCCCTTTTCTTTTCTAGAAGAGGATGCCTTTTCTAAGACAGGAAGAAACGTGCTAAGGTTAAGATGATTCCCAACATGACACATGATCGCATTGTTTCTCAAAAGCAGGTTCATGCTTCTCTAATTTAGAATTGCTTTTCCCCATTTGCACATTAGCTTGATGGAGGGATTCAACTAGAATCTGATACATGTGTACACCAGCACATGTTTAAGTGACATAGAGAACATGCAAGCTACCCAGCATTTTTGGGTTCCATGCATACACTTGTCTATATCTGCACACATGGAAAAGAGCTCAGTCTCTGACATGCATGCAACAGACTAGGAGATGAGCAGATTTCATGGTTGAGCAGGGACACCTGCGGGGTGATGGGTGAGCTGCTCTTTTTTGATCAAGGTCCAGCGTTAGACAGGTTGAGGGGAAAGTGGCCAATTGGGCAACAATATATGTAGAATTACAACCAATTTAAATAAACTGCTCCAATGCTAAAAAGGCTGTTGGAACTTGGGCATATGAGTCAATATTTTCTGATCAAAGGGTACCATATAGGGCAGTGTTTCTCAACCTTGGGAACTTGAAGATGTGTGGACTTCAACTCCCAGAATTCTCCAGCCAGCCTTGCTGGCTGAGGACTTCTGGGAGTTGAAGTCCATACATCTTCAAGTTCCCAAGGTTGAGAAACACTGATCTAGGGTATCTCAGGTACTATGTTTCTGATGCTCACAAAGATGCAACATGATCTGTGAGACATGGATCCTGACACACATACATGGACCTCTTATAAGGAGCTGTTCATGCAAATGAGAGCTTCTCTCGTGGCAATTTTTTAGCCAAGGGGAAGGGAGATCAATTGCCCCACGACCTACACATCCGAAGTATGAATTTGAAATAATCAAAGGGATCATTTCAAGGTAGAAACATGAATCAGTTAAAAGGCATAATTGGAGGAAGTCTTTCAGTATTTCGGATTCCTCCAAATGCTCCTATTGGCTTGACCATTGACTTCAGTAGACCAAAAATAATGTACATTGACATGCAATGAGAGAGATTAGGTGTATGTGTTGGGGGCGGGGTGATATTCAATGAACATCTTGTCCCCCCAGCTTTTGGGAGTTTGTTTGCAGTTCTGAAGAAAAGCGCTCTACAGAAACATCTTATTGCTGCCGCCTCTCCCTCTTTTACACAATCCCAAAATGTGTTGCCACAAACAGATCCACCAACTGAAAGGTCATCAAAGCAGAGACGACTATTGTAATCTCTTCCAAGAGGGCCCTCCAGCCTCTAAGTCAAACCAGGTACTGCAGAGGAAGTCACAGACAAACATGATTTCGATGAGTATGCATGTTATTATATACAGTGCATGAGGTCCAATCCACACAGGGCATCTGTCACACTTTGTGATTGTCAGTTGAAGAGTAGAAAAGGATGAGGAAAGAAAAAACAACATAGCTTTCAGCTGGCTCCAGGATGGGTGGAGAGAACTTCAGATCAGGAGTGGTAAACCTCCCTTAGACTTTGCTTCTTGTAGGTTTGGCCGTTATTGCAGCTGAGATTTTTAGCGTTGTTCATTGCCTAGGGCTCTTAAAAACAACAGCATCGTTTCATAAATAAATAAATAAATAAATAAACAAACAAATAAATAAATAAGTAAGAAAGACCTCCAGGTCCCTAGCCCCAGTTCTGTTGAACTTGCGAGTAGAAACTCAGGTAGAAGGACTGGTGGCCTTGGATAGACGTATGCATTTTGTTTTTTTTAATGTAGAACGACATCCATCCTGCAACAGGACAAGGATTACTTAGGCAGTTGTGATGGGACTAAGGCTGTTCCAACCATGGAGCAAAGTGAGGCTGGAGGCTTAAGTTATCATCATGAAAATGCAGTAAATTATATATTGTCGCTGTTATTATTATTATTATTATTATTATTATTATTATTATTGCCAGGGAGAGGTGTTTGTGGGATTTTCTGCTTCTGGTGACAAAACAAATTGACTAGCCTGTATATTATATGTATAGCCCAGGAGACAGTGGAGACCACTGATCAGCAAAATGCTTTGGGCCAACCTTAGATCAGAGTAGACATCTAAGGGTGCCTATGCATGACTCTTTTGTACATGACAAATGAAGCCTTCTGCTCCTTAGATCTTAGCTTGATTGGATACAATAAACCCTTCCAGTTCAAGAGCTGATGGAATCAGGAGAACTTGAATCAAGATCTCCAAAAGACAGTAGAAACTCCCAGGATAAAAGTTCGTTGTCAGAAGACCTTGAGCTGAAGCAGAGCTACGATAGAAAACCTCCTAAAAGCCTGAAAGCATTCCCATAGTATTAGCATAAGAGGATAGAGGAATATGTGGCATGGATAGGATCTTCCCTCAAAGGAAGAGGATGGAGAAACGGCACCTTGTGGGTGTTTGTAAGTTTGAATCTTCCCTACATTGATCCAGAAGATGACAATGTAGATGAGGGAAGGAAGAAAAAAGGGTATGTAATTAGGGGGGACATCGGTGTAGGGTGGAGGTGTCGAAGAGAGGATTGTGGATCTCCATTTCTCCACTCTGGAAAGAGAAGAGGACAGTAAATTAGTCAAAGCATTCTTTTAAAAAGGGGGAAAATGCTACATTTGGAGTCAAAATCTACTGGGCTCCCATCTCCATCACTGAATAGGCAAAGTGTATGTTTGAACATGTCCCTCTGAAAGCAGTGAGAACTTCTCATGCATATCACAACCGCAACCCAAAGGAAAAGATTTTAGGTGAGCTTTATCTTCCTAGGCAAGGAGAGTTTTATTTTCTTTCTCCATTAAAAGAGCATTCACAAGTGATTTTCCTATCTGGAGTGTGAATAATGTAGTCCTGCAAGAAAGTTACCTGCCCAATCCTGCACTAAACTAATCCCTTTGTAATGGCGAGCCTTCCAGTCTGCTGACAGATCTATTGTGTCTCTCTTACAATTGTGCAGAGTTATTAAATCAGGGAAGCCACAGTTTTGTGCCAGCTGGGCAAACTGTTTCTAATACTGGAAATTATCCAAGCACAGGAGCTGCTTATTGGCTATCCAGATCCTGAAACCTCATGGACAGACCAAGCCGCTGATGGGGACTGGTATTGTTGGGCCCTTGCCCTCCATCCAGAGGCTCATGATCAGCCCCTGGAGCCAGGCCACTTTCTTGCTTTGCAGTTGCTACTGAAGCAAACCAGGGTGAACAAAAGAAAGGAACCACAGCATTGTGTGGGGGAAGTGAGGTCAGTGAGCACTCCAAGAGAGAATTCACTGAAGACATCTCAGTCAAAGTCTACCCAAACCTGGAGGTGAGACTTGACACTACCTCAATGTGCAAATCATAAATACTTCTGGGTTCCTATCTTGCTCTTTGACCTTCTTGCTTCTTTTTCGGTTTTAAACATCTTTCAGATGGGTAAATCTGGTTAGTTCCTGGATGGGACTATTAAGATGGAGATGACCAGACCAGACTTGGAAGTTTAAAAACATAAAAACTCAGAAAGTGGCAATGGCAAACCACTTCATTATAGTTGCCAAGAAAGCAGCATTACGATCACATGCAATCACTAGGAGTTGAGTTCAGCTCAAAGGAGCTCATCTTTTTCTTTTTAACATGCATCCCATGCACAGAACTGGTTTGATCCCTCTCTCTCCATGGTTTAATTCTGACAAATGAGAGTCCCCTTTTGGTTGTTTTGTTATATACTGGTCACCACTTTATATTCTGTATTTATATATTTTATTGTTATACAGTGGGGGTTTAAAATTTTTTTTAATGGATTGTTTGTTTTTTATGCTATATGCTGCCCAGAGTCACATTGTTTGAGTTGAGTGGCCTTATAAATCTTATGAATCAATCAATCAATCAACAGCTACTTGAGGAATCTCATATTGGGCATTTTCTCATCACTTTGGAACTCTCCACTCTCCAGCTAGAAATCTGTTAGGCAGAACATTCTCTGGACCTTCCCCATCGAAGCAGATGGGAACTATTTAAGATTACACAGTCCTTATGGAAGAACCTCCCCCCTGAGAATAGGAGGGTCCTCTCTCTCTTGGACCTCTGGAAGGCTTTTAAGATCTGGTTTTTCCCCCAGGCTTTAGAGCTATGATGTTAGGGGAGCCCAATATATGTGTGTTTGTATTGTGGGATTGTTAGTTGTGCCACAGTGACTTTTTGCACTGGATTGTTTTTAACTATATCTTTGTTCAGTTATAGGTTTTTTTTCATTTTTATGTTTCTGTGCATGTGAACTGGTTGTGAACTGCCCAGAGGTATGCATTTAAGATGGCTCTATGAATTTTAGAAGGAAAAGAAGGTCAACTCCTGTTCCATTTAGCAAAGCTTCAGCATCAAACCTGTCAAACTACAAGCTCAGAGAGGTGGGTCTAGTGTCACTTGGGTACAGAATAACCCATTTTATCAGATAATCTGGAGCTCCACAAACTGTGATACATAGGCGAGGTAGTCCCTAGCTCCTTTTCTCCAGCCCCTGGGGCCGTCCACAGTCCAACCATTGAAACTGGTGGCAAACGGCCAAATTATGATATCTTTTCTCCCTTACGTGTTTTCAAAAACAAGCAGAAATATAGGTGTGACTTAATGCCTCTATTTTTTACTGAAAGAGAAAGGAAAAAAGACTGAAAAGGGGTCGAACGTTCTGGTGCCACTGCTTTCATGTGACACTGCTTCCCACCACCCCAAAGGCTTAAAAATATTTTTACCAAGGACAGGCCATACCTGCCGAAAAGTTGTCCGCCGCTGATATAAATATTAACTATTTTGGTATATCAGATCGATCCCTCTACAACCACTGCTCTCCCTATGTACATCTATTTAACAGGCAAAGGATCTTTATCAGCAAAAATACGCAGGGGAAGGGCGGTTTATAGCCTTAATAGTTTCTTGGCTGCGCCTAAGGGTATGGGTTTGGGGGTGGGGGGAGCTGGGGGCTGAAGAGGGCTAAGATGTCAATGCAAAATACATAGCCCAACAATCTCAAAGGGACCTACTACAAAGTGAACCCATAACTGACATTTTTCCAAGAAAAATACAGTCCAGTATAATTACTTTCTTGAAAGCCATCCTAGCAGCTTTCGCTCCTACTAGATGTAAGATGTAAATGAGTTTCTCTTTAAACCTCCAGAGCGGTTTACATAAAAACTCATTAAAATAATAACAGTCAATTGCACGAAAGGGAGTTTTGGAAGCAGGTCCACTGCTTATGGAGCGACTTGGCTAAGGACTGTATGCAAAGTTGTATCTCAACTCCTGTTGTTATTGTTTAGCAACACACCTGAGGCTTTGTTGTTGCCTCTTGCTCTCTTACTACTCGTAGGCAGTGAAACAACCAGCATGCCTGGGAGGATTTCCTACCCCAACCCTTGTGAAATGCTGGGGCGAGGGCAGACCACCTTACCACCTCACTAATGTATTTTAGGAATGCATGGAAGGCTTTGGGATTAGCAGGTCAATCAACAAGCAAACCAAAATGTCCACCTGCGAAACTAAAAACTGTTTGATCTTGCTTAAAGCGAAAGTGGACCTTGGCATAAATCACTAAGAAGGGCTGGTCCTCACGGTCAAGGCCGGCTCTACTATGAGGTAGATAATAGATGATCAGGCAATGATTTCATTTCTCTCTTATGACTGTAATATTTTTCTTGCCTGGAAGGTGGGATGTTCTAAGGTGTCAGAATAACTTGGTGTGCATTTGGACTTTGGACGGGTTATTTGCCTACAGCAGCAAGAGCTTTTGAGGTGGCCTGGCCCACAACCGCTGTTGGAAGCCGTCTTTGCTTGTCCAGCACAGACTGAATACACATATACGTACTGGGGCCAATCCAGGACATTCATATACGGTGTAGTCGCCATTTTCCGTCTCTGATTCTGTAGGGAACTGCTCCACTGCTTTGGGACATTCTCTCCTGGGGAGGAGGACACAAAATAAGGCGATGGGGTGTTAAGGAGGTGGAAGCAAATTACCTGAGTCCTCTTCTGTTAGCCCTAATAGGTAGACCAGACCAGGAAATCAACTCCACAGGAAGACTAAATAACAGAATCCTGTAAATCTGATTGGGCTGTACCTCCTTCTCCTTCTTATACTCCAGTGAATTAGGGAGGTGTCTGTCTGAGCCACTTCCGAATGTTATCTCATTATTCTGGACTTAAAAATGTTTCAATCCCTTTTGCCTAGGTAACAGTTCCTGCATATCTCAGTCAAGGTTCTCTTCCATATTGTCTACACTACTGCTCTCCCAAATCTCCACCCTGCCTTTACGGTAACCAGAATCCCCCAATTCCATCATCCCCAGGGCAATATAGAGGAGGGATGCAGGCATGGGAGACACTAACCAATTAGACTACCTAATCCCATCTTCCCAAAACACACTTAATATTTATTTATTTATTTATTTAATTTAGCTCTGCCCATCTTCCCCCCAGTGGGGGACTCTGGGCAGCTCACACAAACCATTAAAACAATAAATATATATAAATACATAAAACATAAAAATTTATACAAAACATTATCAAAAAGAGAAAGAGAGAGTCCAAGAGGATGATGGTTCTGGAGCTGAAGACAACAGGCCTCTATGGGTCTAGCCATCCCCATGCTTGATGTCTTCCCTCCCCACCCCAGGCCAAGTGGCAGAGCCAGGTCTTCAAAGCCCTCCAGAAGGCCAGGAGTGAGGGGGCCAATCACACCTCTGGGGGCAGAATATTCCAAAGAGCGGGGGCTACTGCAGAGAAGACCCGCCTTCTGGACCCTGCTAGTCAGAGCTGTTTTGTCGAGGGGGTCCAGAGCATGCCCTCTCTGTGTGTTTGGGTGGGATGGGTTGAAGTCATGGGGAAGAGGTAACCTGGTAAGCCTTAGGTAACCTGACCCGATGCCATGTAGGGCTTTAAAGGTAATAACCAACACCTTGAATTGGACCCAGAAGCAAACTGGTACCCAATGCAGCTCGCAGAGCAACGACGTTACATGGGCCCTTCTTGTGGCTTCCAGAATAGCCTGCGTGGCTGCATTCTGGACTAGCTGTAGCTTCCGGATACTCTTCAAGGGTAGCCCCATGTACAGTGCATTACAGTAGTCTATAAGGGAGATAACAAGGGCATGAATGACTGTTTGAAGGGCATCCTGATCCAGGAAAGGGAGTAACTGACGCACAATCTGAAGTTGTGCAAAGGCCCTCCTTGCCACAGCTGCCACTTGCTCTTCAAGCAGGAGCCGTGAGTCTAGGAAGACCCCCAGATTATGTACTGGGTCTGTCTGGGGCAGTGCTACCCCATCCAGCACCAAAGATGACAAAGTCCCGGATACAGAGGAGCCATTAACCCACAGCCACTCCATCTTACCAGGGTTCAGCTGAAGCCTGCTGTTCCCCATCCAGACCCTTACAGCCTCCAGGCACCGTGAAAGGGCGGTCATGACATCACTTACCTCACCTGAGACAGAGATGTATAATTGAGTATCATCAGCATATTGATGATACCTCATCCCATGATGATGGATGATCTCACCCAGAGGTTTCATGTAGATGTTAAAAAGGAGCAGAGAAAGAACCAAACCCTGCGGCACTCCACAAAAGAGGGGCCGAGGATGGGACCTCTCGCTCCCTATCACCACCGATTGGGATCAGCCCTGGAGAAAGGAGGTGAACCAGCACAGAACCGTGCCGCCCACCCCCAATTCCCCAAGCCGTCCCAAAAGGATACTGTGGTCAACAGTATCGAAAGCCGCTGAGAGATCGAGGAGAGCAAGGATGGTCGCAGTTCCACCATCCTGCTCCCACCAGAGATCATCCGTAAGTGCGACCAATGCCATTTCTGTTCCATAACCGGGCCTGAATCCTGACTGAAAAGGCTCCCTTTTTGTCAACACGTGAGTCTGGCCCTCCATGCATGACTCAAATAAAATCATTTTATAGATAACTATTGATTAGGAAGCAGTATAAGAGAACAAGGAAGCTTCTACTAAGAACATATTGTCTCAGTTTTTTTATAAATCTTCTGTGCAAATTTCTGCAGTTACCCAAACACATAAAACCTTAAATGTATAAATGTTGCATCATGTGGTTAAGCTGTTGGAAATATACTATTCTAGATCATAGACAGATAATGGTAACAGGGTAGGGGTGAATATACTGTATATGACAAGGAGAAAACCATGCTTGAATGTTTTTAATATCTTATTTTCTGTGTGCATGGAGGTTTGTGTGTGATGGAGTATGTACCCATGCACACACACACATATGCGCACTTATAATATTTAATCTCCCAACTATGGTTTGAAATAAAACCTATCACAAACACTAGGCTCTTCCTGAAATTAAGTGTCTCCTAAGCAATCAAGAGTTCATCTGCTCAACACTGGGAGACCTGTTGTCAAGCTCTGGAGACAAATCTTTCAAAGAGGTCCCCAACCCAGGGATCTTTTCTCTTCAGGTAACAGAAATGGAAGTTCTGCTCTCCCGTGTCCTCTCCCATTGAGCCATGGTCCTTCCCATTCTGAGACTTGCTCCATTCTCATAGCTGTTTCATGCCCTCCCACTTCCAGGGAAAGTTCTAGAGAAGAACACTTACTCCTCACCAGTAAGAAGTTTCTTCTGATGTTGATAGTGGTGAACTTGACAAGACTGTGCTAGCCTGGAATCCATATACTGAGAAGAATGAAACAGAAGATGATTAAGAAGAGCCTTATTAGATCAGTAAAACTAGATTATGAGATCTAGTCAAACATCCTGTTTCCTCCACCAACCCAATGTCTCTTGAAAGCCCATGACAGGAGAGCTATAGCCTTATATCTCTGTAGTCATACCAATTCAACCTAACTCTGACCCCTGCCATCATGACTTCTTGCCTTTAATAGCCTCCTTCTCCTCCACGAATTTGTCAAATTCATCTTCATATCCATTCAACTGGACACAATCTATTAAGCCCCATCAGGCTGAGTTCATATGTTACGCAAAGCCATGAACAATGATTTGCAAAGCATAACAGCTGGCTTCACACAACATGCTGACAAAACATGCTACAGCTTAACATGTCATGTGAGCAAGGCCTCTATCTTCTATTAGTGAATTCCACTGCAGAGCCAACTTACAGCACTGGGTTGATGGTATCGGTACTGGTTCCCTCGAGTAGCTGTGTATGCCATCTTCTGAGCCAAGCGTACCTCTTTCTGAAGCCTGGAAATTAACCAAAGATATTTCGACTGACCCACAACAAAAAGCTAATGAATAACCCCAACGTGTGTTCCCATTTTCCTGATTCCCAGATCAATAAACCTGCAGCCTATTTCATCCACAGCACTGGGAAAAATAATGAATGAAGGAATTTCTGGGAGCATGGGCAGAGTTCCTCCCATCTCTGAACATTGCTAAGACATAGACATCAGATTAATGATAATTATAATAATGAAGAAACAATATATGAAAAAGAGGACAATCAGATTCATACCTGTACCAGCAAATGGCTGCAACCACCAATCCAGAGACTCCTGTCACCGTGCACATGACCACGAGAGCTGAAAGGACCACAATTAACTCTTTGAGTGCTGGACCCACAGGATATGGCAAAGCACTGCTTTTCTAGCTGCACACGCATCCCACCCTCAGCTGTTCCAAGCTCTCCTCCTCATTCTTGCCCCATCTTTTCTGATCTCTTAAAGAAGACCAAACTAATGACAACAGGTGCAACAAACAGCTTTAGAAATGACAATGAAGTTATCAAAGTGGTGGACAGCTTCTACCTGTTAGAATCAACCATCCACTGTAAAGGAACAAGCAGTCAAGAAATACGCCACAGACTAGCACTTGGTAGAGCAGCCATGAAGGCCTTGGAAAAGATATTCAAATGCCATACAAAGATCAGAATTGTGCAAGTCATGGTGTTCCCTGTGACACTCTATGGAAGCAAAAGTTGGACTTTGAAGAAGCAGGATAGGAAAAGTATTGACGCTTTTGAACTTTGGTGTTGGAGAAGAACTAGGCTTAAATTATCCTACTTTGGACACATGATGTAAAGACCTAGCTCTCTAGAGAAGGCTTTGATGCTGGGAAAGATGGAAGGAAAGAAAAGAAGAGGGTGACCAGCAGCAAGGTGTTTGGACTCAGTTACTGTGGCAATGGGGGCACATTGGAAGACCTGAAAGACCAAATTAGGGATAGATTGTCATGGAGAAAATCTATGTGGTCAGTAAGAATTGACAACGACTTGATATCAATCAATCAATCAATCAATCAATCAAAATACTCACTAAGAGTCACAGCTTTATTCATGCTAGTAGCTGGAGGACGGGACCTTTGCTTGAAGTCCACTCTCACTCTCCTTGGTGGTGTGGTGGCCGAGACTGGAGTGATTTCATACAACTCAGAAGAAACTGGAGAAGTGTTCCTGGAATAGGAGACACTTGTGGGAAGAGAAGTGGGGAAGCCAGTTGGAGAGCTGGGTGGTTCAAATACCTCAGTAATGCCTGTAAAATCGGCAACGTATTAATTTGAAGAATGCCATTTTTCTGCCTGGTTTCCATCTATTACTCTCTAGTAGCAGATCCTGCAAATTTCTCTAAGGAACAAGGCTTTGTAACGGCTTCATTAATCTAGCAGCAGGGCTAAACCTAAAATTATGCCCTTTGGCCATAAGCCATTCTAAACATTTTTGGAAACGTGGTCCAGTAAGCAATGTTGCCCCAGGAGATAAGGAACTGACAAATATGTAACATTCTGTTTTTTAATCCATGAGCCAATTCTTACTATAGGTGATAAACAATAATAAATATAATACACATCCTCATCCATGCAATTGTTTCCTTCACGAGGTAGAATAGAAGAGGGAACATCTGGTGTTCTCCTTTCCATCCCTATTCTGCTGTCCTTCTGTATAGAAGGGAGGGTAAATAAAGCTGGAAGAACTTTAAAGATTCTGTGCCTTTTGGTAGAGAGAGAATGTAAATTCTTGCTTGTAGTTCATGTGCTTCTCTCTCTCCCTTCGTTTCCCTGCCTTTTATCCTGTTTTGGCCAATTAATTATTTTTTGACATTTGTTGATGTTTAATCCATAAGCCCAAGGAGTATTTTTGCTAGCTGAACTGAGTGGCGTGTGAGCGTGCTCTCATCTCGATCTAGGGAATGACTGGGAGACGGCTGGATGCAATTTAAACTGGAAATTATCTCATTTTCCAACACAGCTAAGAGATAAAAATAGATACTGGATGTAATCATAATGCATATCTATTTTAACCAGGCAGTACAAGTGTCAGGGAGACAGGGAAATAAAAGATATGGAGCAGAATGCACCATTCCTGATGAATGCTTTGGGTCAAACTTTCTGAAAAGTAGACATTGCCAACCCATTTGGGATGTGGGGTGTGCATCACAACCAAGCTTCAGGCCCTTTAGATTCTACGCCAAAATTTCCATGACAGGGGCAATCACAAAGTGCCATATGGCGCAGCATTTTCTTGAGTCACGAGTCATTTCGATGCATGACATTGTTTTGCAAATACTAAATGCCCTTAGAAATGACTGTAAAGCTGAATCTAATCTTATAGTTCTGCACACACAGGTATTTAATGCTGGTTAGATTGAGTAGAATAAACCATGCATGTTCAATGAACCACCAAAGACGTTGCAAGAGAAAAGGCACATAGTTGAATATAGTTACACTGTGATCAAAGTAGGGCTTTTTGGTCCCATATTATTCATACAGTATTGGAACTTGTTGGATGAATGGGTTTTATGTCATCATGGACCTCCATTCTTGTCTACATTTCAGGCATTCATTAAAGTTGAAAAAGCAAATTAAACTTTTGTTATTTTTGAGAAGAGCAGAACGTGCTAAATGTGGGAAGTCAGCAGATGATCTCTCCATTCCCCTTTGTACAGGACATTAATGGACAAACTGACAAATAATTTGAAAATACTGAATAAGCTGGACACTTCTCTGAACAAATGCTGGTTCTTTATCTAATATCCCACATTCCTCTTGGCTGTTCGCATCTCGGGAAAGATTCTGGAAATGGCACTCATGATGAGAAGTGGCTGCTTAGTTCTCCGAGTAGCAACATATAAGGCATGTGGATGCATTGGGCTGAACGCATCTGGAATTGACAGCTGGAATTCTATGACATTTGAAAGAGATGTTGGATCAGTGTTTCTCAACCTTGGCAACTTTAAGCTGTGTGGACTAGAACTGTGTGGTCTTCAATTCTGGGAGTTGAAGTCCACTCATCTTAAAGTTGCTAAGGTGGAGAAACACTGTGCTGGATACTTCTGCTTCCCTCCCCCCCCCCCACCTTTTGTAGATACACCGTGGTTTTGATATAGATCTTGGACCCTTATATGTAAAAGAGAATCCATCTATGTATGTGCATGTGTGTGTGTGTGTATTGATGAATATCCAATAAAAGAGGATATCTGTAGCTCAGGTTGCTCTGAGGTCCTTGGTGCTCTCTGAGCTTGGTCGTTGGCTTGCAGATGTTTCATTACCCAACTAGGTAATGAAACTAGTTGAGTAATGAAGCATCTGCAAGCCAACGACCAAGCTCAGAGAGCACCAAGGGCTCCACGTTTATGAAGATGAAACTGGAGGGACTCTTTCCCCAAGAAACTTTGCTTCCCCCCCAATATCATACACTCTTAGAACTAGGGAGGAACTTCAAGGAGTCCTTCCTAGCTCTTCATTGAGACATGAAACACTTTCAGCATGGAGACCCAATGCCATTAAAACACAACAGATACAGAAATGGGTAAAGCATCAGAGACCTACAGAACAATGTTTTGAGTTAGCCAGCCCTAGCCCAGCATCTTTGAGAGGACAGAAAAAGAACTCAAGAAAGGAAAAAGAAAAGGAAATCCAGCTGTGCCTTATCATGATTTCTCTACAAAACCTGAAAACTCATTCATTAAAAAATGAGGATGGTCAAACCAGAAAAACACTTTAACCTCATCGTTGTATGTTAATGGCAAATTGTATGCTTTGAACTTGGCTTAAAATTCCTGGCTTCACCACTTTGCTAATCTGATCCCTGATATGGCAGAGATGTTTTATCTCAATGTGGTTGCATCAGCTTCTGCCTGGATTCATGCCTAGCTTTGCAGGAAGAGCAAAATTTGGATGACTGGGGGGTTGTCCAACTTTTGGAGAGGGGTGGTGAGGGTTGCAGCTGACAGGGCAGTGATGTAAAAGAGAAATTGGAGCAGGCTAGAAATGTTTACCTTTTCTGTGGCTGTTTGAGAAGAATTTTATAAACCACATTAAGCCTATTGTAGGGCTTAAGATAATTTTGGTGTGTCTTCTGTCTCCAAATGGCAGAAGTACATCATGAACGTTTGGCAATAGTAGTACAGGGTGTCTGTGTGTGTGTATGTCAGAAATAGAGTTTGAGGATTGCATGTAGCTGTGGAGTCTTAGGTGGCTACTTCTGGAGTAAGCCATGGTTGGTTTGACCTGTGGCGGATTGAACAAGCCACCCTATGGCAAGGTTCGCAAATGATTCTAGAATGTAAACCAGGATTCAGGTCATTGGCTTACAATTCAAAGCCACTGTGCTCACACTGCCTGCTGAACCAAAACCAAATAAATCATCTGACAACACTGAACAGAAGCAATGTTTCTATATAGCAACTAATGTCCTGCTTATCCAGGGTGAAGAGTGAGAAAACACTAACAAGAACTTAAAAATGGGCTCTTTTTCCTGAAATATCTGGAAGTTCTATAGTTCAGTCCTGCTCCCTCTGCTTAGGTCTTCTGGTTCAATCCCCCATTCATCTGAGAAAGACTCAAGTCTAGGATCATGGGGAACTGCTGCTAAGACATGCAGAGACAGAAGGCTGGACGATATGGATATTACGTCTTTCTAGATGAAAGGCTTCCACTTCCATCTTTCCTCCTTCACAGCTTTTCTATGGAAAGAAGAATGAGGGAAGAACTGGTAGGAAGGTTAAGAGAATTATTAAAGAGAAATGGGCCCCTTGTACCAATTCCTTGCGTTAGATAGGGAGGTAGAACAATACACTCCTGGAAACACCCCCAATGATCTGTTCCCTGTTGGGAAAAGAGGAAACGTTGGTGAGTTTGCCTACCAGGTAGGGTAGTCTCCATCGTGGGCAGTTGCAATGCCTTTTCATGCTTAGCCAGAAGGTAACGCAGAAGACCAGGCAAATCTTTAGGTCTCTTCTGAGTTTTTGGTTTGCTTTCTGAAAGAGAGGAGATGGAGAGGGAAAATGAGCCAGTAAACTCCACTGGGTTTGATGTCTGGTGGATTCACTCCTAATCAGATCAATGGACGTCCTACTGCACTGCTTCGAGACATGATGTTTTGCAGAGCAAGTTAAGTAATTAAAGCAGATCTCTGCTCAGCTGAGGGTGCAGTCAAGATGTCAACAGGCAGGAAGTGAAGAGAGAAGCAAAATAGGTTGGAAGAAGTGAGAGCTACAAGAAAATGTTGCAGTGGCAGTAGTCATCCTGTGCAGCATAATCCCCCACATCAGTGTTTCTCAACCTTAGCCACTTGAAGATGTGTGGACTTCAACTGTGCTGGCTGGGGAATTCTGGGAGCTGAAGTCCACATATCTTCAAGTTGCCAAAGTTGAAAAACACTGCCCTACATTATGGCTGGAAATTCTGGGATTTTGTTTGACCCCTGGCAACTTACTGTCTGGCTAAACATAGGGGAGCAGAAGATGCAAAAGCAATAATTTCACTGGGATATTGTGTCCCTTTAAATGATACATTACGTATATATACTGGATTGTGCAGAAGGAATAACCTTGAAGAACAGGAGGAAGAGCCACAATCAAGACAACTGTCAGATAAAAGAATCTGAGTCTGGGGCTGAACTGTAATTTGAAAAAGCGTCTCAGACAGGACCTTCCCTAGTTCTCATAAAGATAAAAGGAGGGAGAGGAGAAGTGTATTCAGACTTGCAAGATTCTGTTATTGTAACCTTTTAATAAAAGTAATATTAGCATTCCTAAATTTCCTAGTCTGATCTGCCTTAAAGGGCTGGCATCTACGTGAGCCTGAGTCAAGAGGTATCTGCTTCTCATCAGAAATTTTGCTTCTAAAAATCAGAATGGGAAGGGGAATGGAATGGAATGTGATGAAATTCAAATATACTTCTTAAAACAAACACAAAAAGCCAACAACTCACCCTTTTCCCAGAGGTTAATTTTCTCCAACAGCCCTCTTTTATTAGATGGGGTTTTGCTTGTTTTATGATGGTTGCAAACCATCTGGTGATGATGAGTTATAAGAAGCAATATAAAAATACTTCAGAAAAATAAAGAGACATGCCAGCACCTTCCTCCCCCACAAAGAAAGCCCCATATTCCTTCTCATTGGAGGAAGGGGAGATGCCAGAGGAAGAGAATACAGAACCTGGGATTCCTGTTTTCACCCAGGGCTCAGATCAGGGAAATGAAGTCAATCCAGTCCTTACAACATTTCCAGAATTTGCAACACTTGCTCTCTGATCTTGATCAGTAGCTTCTGACCCCTTAACAGCCCTCCAATCTCCAAGTGGAGGTACAGAGGGTGGAGTGGCAGATTGCAAGATCAGGCTGTTGGAGAGAAAATCTCTTTGGGTGTCAGAATCATAACAAATACTGAATAAAACTAGTAGGAGCTGGCTCTGGAGGACTTTATGAGCCGTTATCAGAGGCAGAGATGGTGGCTGGAAGCATTACTTTCATTCCCATCATGCATACTAATGGCCAGAAACTTCAACGGTGAGCCATTCACACAGATATGTTGACCTTCAGCTGCAACACAACCATGTAAAAATTGCAATCCTATTCAGCTGCAGTGCTTTGTTTCTTGATTCTTGACCTACAAACTGGTTTTAGATGATGCCTTGGAACTAAAATATCTGTGTGGTTAATTTAGTAGCTCTTGATCTTGGTCCGCAGACTATTCTCTCTCTCTGGCTCCCCGTGTCTCTTTGGGTCAGAACATCTTCCTAAAATATAAGATGTGTTGCAAAGGACAAAGGCCAGAAAATAGGGAGAGTTGGAATGTACAGAAGAAATGTAGGGGATGTTGTACATTTACAGTGATGAAGGGCCATGTTGGCTAGAAATTATAGAAATTCCTTGTTTTGTGCCTTCAAGTCAGTGTTGACTCCTGGCAACTGCCTAGATAAGTCCCTGTAATTTTCTTGGCAAGATTTCAGAAGTGGTTTGCCACTGCCTTCTTCTTCCTAGGGCTGAGAGAGAGGGACTGGCCCAAGGTCACCCAGTTGACTTCGTGCCTAAAGCAGGGCTAAAACACACCATCTCCTAGTTTCTAGCCTGGTCCTTAACCACTACACCAAACTGGCTCACACAGAAACATTGCTGGACACTAATTTTCATTAGTTCTCCCCACCATGGCTAATGGTTATGGGTGATAGGAACTGTAGTGCCACAATACTTGTAGGGTTATAATGTCCCATTCCTCATGTATGCTCTGATTCTAAAAGCCCAGAATGAAGACCCTGTTTAGTTGCAAATCTTACTCTCCTGAAATGCTATAGTAGGTATTTGGGAGAACAAACCATGACTGTGGGAGATTTTCCCATCATATCTCTCATTCTTCACCACAATTTAATAGCTCCAGCACAATTTAATACTGGAATACCATGATTTGGTGGGGGAGAGACATTCCTTTCCGTGCTTTTTTCCAACTAATTTCACCACCACCACAAATGAATATTTGCATCTCCAGAGAAAAATCATTCCTATTTTAATTTTTCTTCCTTTTTTTGTATGTAATCTTTATTAAAACTTTTTAAAAAGAAGATAAAAACTAATATAAAGAAAAGAAGAAAAGAGAAAAAGAAAGAAAGCAAAGAGAAAGCAAACAGTGCAAGAAAAGGAAAAAAGGTAAAGAAAAGTAGAAAGGAAAGAAAAAAGATACAGAGCCATGGCTTCCAATATTTTTCACAGCAGTTATAAGTACAATTATATTTTAACCTCTCTCTCTCTAAAGTTACATCATAATACTCTTCTTTCTATAATCTATCCTGTCTAATCATCAAAACCATAAATCACAACTTCATTTTTTTTCATTTTTATGCAACAAGTCCATTAGAGGTTTCTGGTCCCCAATAAATGTAGATAGTGTCTTTTCTCTAATCAAAGAAGTTTGTTTGTTTATTATTTATTATTAAATTTGTATGTTGCCCATCTCCCCCCCCCCCATGGGCGACTCTGGGTGGCTCGCAATCAAAATCAGAAACCCCATCGACAATTAAAAATCCCCACATAAATAGTTAAATAAATAATCCATTATTTATTTAATAATGTTTATTAAATAAATAATGGATATAATGTTTATTAAATAAATAATCCATTATTTATTTAATAATGTTTATCCATCTCAGCAAGATCTGTCAATTTCACCAACCATTCCTCCATAGGGGGTCGTGTTGAATCTTTCCATCTTTGTGCATATAATAATCTCGCCTACAGATTGTCTTTAGATGATGCTTTGGAACTAAAACATCTGTGGGCTTAATTTAGTAGCTCTTGATCTTGGTCCATGGACTATTCTGTCTCTGGCTCCCCATGTCTCTTAGGGTCAGAACATCTTCCTAAAATATAAGATGTGCTTTTTCCCAACCAATTTCACCACCACTATTTTAACTTTTCTTCCTTCGGTGCGACAGCAAAAGTTGGATTCTACCACCAACCTATATCCATTACTAAACCCCAGGCTGAAAAACCTCTTGGCTATCGTGAATTCCTTGATAAAGTTTTTCCCAGTACAATTTTGGAAAACTCCATCCCCGCTAACGCTTCAAGCTTCCAAACCCCACAGGACTTACCATGCTTAGAACCTTTTTTTGGCACACAGTTGCCACTGGAATCCTCTTCATAACCAGGGAAACAAGAACCACAACTTGGCGCCCCATCTGGCCCACAGCCCAGTCGCTGGTGAAGTAGGCAGTTGATTTTGTACCTGGCAGGGCACAGGGGGTCTGCAAAAAAGAGGATACAAAAAGAGGAGGAAAACTTGCTTCAAGGAGGGCAGGCAGATTCCTTGGAGTTCTCTGTGCTTTGCCAAGAAACTTCACTCTCAATCCAAACTACCTCCATTTTCTTCCCCATTTTTAGGAATTCAGGAACCCTGACTTGTAAGGTCCAAGCAACATTTGCCATGATGAATGCCCATGCTTGCTGAGAATTATAGGAATTATCATATAATCATAGAATGGATGAGTTGTAAGGGACATTGGAGAATATCTAATCCAAACCCATTTTCAAAGCATGGTATACCCTGTGACACCATATGGAAGTGAAAGTTGGACTTTGAAGAAGCAAGATAGGAAGAGTATTGGCACCTTTGAACTTTGCTGCTGGAGAAGACTCCAGAGAATACTGTGGACAGCCAAGAAAACAAACCAATGGATCATCAAACAAACAAACCCAGAGTTCTCATTCAAGGCACAAATGACCAGGCTCAAATTAGCCTACTTTGGACACATAATGCAAAGACCCAGCTCTCTGGAGAAGGCTCGAATGTTGGGAAAGATGGAAGCAAAGAGAAGAAGAGGATGACCAGCAGCAAGGTGGATGGACTCATTTACAGTGGCAATGGGTGCACTGTTGGAAGACAAGATTAGGGAGAGATAGTAATGGAGACAATCTGTCTACGTCTTCACTGAGAGTCAACAGGAACTTGATGGCACATAATCAATCAATCAAAATACAAGCCCACAAAACCATCCCCAACATGGATCATCCAGCCACCCTGTCCAACATGATTAGGTAGGACTTGGTTGGGAAAGCCTGTCTTGGACTCTTCTCTAAGTCAAAGAACACAAAGGTTTTCTACACAACAACAAACTAGCATATTGGCAACCCAGACAGTGTGCCTTTTCAGTACTGGTGACTTCTCTTGGAATGCTGTCCCTCCTGATGTTCAGTTAGCCCTGATCCTGCTGGCCTTAAAATGTGGTTATTTCCCCATATTTTGAGCTAAGATAAGTAAGTTTCCATTGGAAGAGGGTTTAATTGTGCATATTATTATTAACGTTTATTGAAGACTGTTGATTTTATCTTGATTGTTTTTTGTAAGTTGCCCAGACTTGCACTTTTTGAGTTGGGCAGCCATATAAATTCAATCAATCAATCAATCAATCAATCAATCAATCAATCAATCAATGCTTTGTGCATTCCCAAGTTTCAACCCCTCTTGCCTGGCACCCAGGATGCAATGATTAGCCAAGCGAGAGGTGGGTTGGAATTCTCAAATCCAATTTTCTTATCAGCTGTGAATTCAAGAATTAGCCTAACCCTCTGAACCTCACCTCTCTATCTTTAAGATAGGGATAATAATTCCAAGAAGATCAAGGTGAAGCATTTCAGACATTAATGATCCTGGATCCCCATCACGTTACCTGTTGTCACCAAGGTGTCCAGGGACATCTGCCCTACTAATTTTACATTTTATTTAAGTGAAAATAAATAAATTGGACACTAGTGTGTTGTAAGGCAAAGTTCCACCCTCAACCATATTTATGTTGAAGGTAATTTCTGGAGCCACATAGAGATCTTCAGAGTTGTTGGAGAGTGGGTGGCCTTAGAAGTGGAATGAATGAATGAATGAATGAATGAATGAATGAATGAATGAATGAATGAATGAATGAGTGTCTTAGAAAGCAACATGATGGGTGACCGCAGATCAGTACTTGACCAGAAGAAAAAAGGCAAAGTTACACTTGAGAAAGTGGTACCCTAGAAGTGGTATTAGCAAGTTTGCCACGAGAGGCTTGTGATTTGCCAGTCTCAGAAGTGCCCATTTTGTGAGTGTGCACATAAGATGCTTTCCAAAGATGCACCCCAGTTCAAAAAATCTGGGGAGCCAATCGACAGCTGTTATGGACCCTTCTTGGTGGTGCCTTGCTATGAGATGGTGCAATAATTCAAAATGTGTTCTCAAAATTTCAGTGAGGTTCCAGATTAGCCCTTACCACTAGTTCTGATTTCTTTGGTGTGGGCACCTCCTTAAGGATAGATCACATTTGGAAGCACTGCTTAAGAGAAAATAAATAATCGCATTATCTCTAATCATATTATGTGCAATGAAACAAAGCTTTTCATCAGACCCTGGAAGAATAAGTAAACTGTACTGGACAATCCAACCAGGACATTGTTTCTCAACCTTGGCAGCTTGAAGATGGGTGCACTTCAACTCCCAGAATTCCCCAGCCAGCCATGCTGGCTGGGGAATTCTGGGAGTTGAAGTGCACCCATCTTCAAGCTGCCAAGGTTGAGAAACACTGTACCAGGAGAAAATACATTCCAAAAATGCAGGGAGGGGAGGTTGCTGCTGCTTGAAAGGTCAGATCTGGGGACCGCACCTGTCTCACCTCTGAAAGGCCAGATCCCCACCTGTCTCACCTCCGATGACAGGTGTATCTTGGCCATCAGCCTTTTATGAAAGATTGCAGGATCCATAACTTCAGTGCCAATTCATCCCATCTTTGTTTTGAACTGTGCACAAAAAAAGGACTGAAGACCTAGAGAGCCCAAATCTTTAACAGGAGCCCTTTCCTGATTGATTAATTCCACTAAAATAAAGGATAATCCCCCCCCCCCGCAAAGTCTGCAACAGAGACAGGGTGATCCACGAGACACCAGTGCTGATTCCTAGATGAAGTCTTATTCCTCCCCTCTCTCTTCAGGAGCTCCTTTTAAACCATGATTCTTTCTGAAGATGTTTCTTTCCATGTTATACTAGTACTACTGATACAGAGGGATTGGTATTGTTTGTAACTGAAGTTTTGGAACAGGGCTGGAAATTGGATTGCCACCTCATTCCACCCCTTTTACAGGGCTGCTGTGGGCTTTCTGCAGGCAGAAATAAAACTAGTAAAGCAGCACCTAGCCTTGCATCTTTGTATAGACGTGAGCTGCACCTGTTGAACATCTCCCGGTTATCAATCTGTTAAAACTACTTCTTAGAAAAGAGGAAAGAGGCTAGTTCTTGCTAATGGGTGAATTTGTGAAGTGGAACAAAGAGTTTTGGATGGCGACAGAAGGTGGCATATAATGGGTGAGTCACAAGCAGGACGCCTTTGTTCGGTAACAACCATTGTGCCTAGTGAATTATAACAATGAAGGCTGGAAACAAACTTAAGATTTTTGAAAAGGAAAATTGCTCTATCCCTATTGCTGGGATAGAGCAATAGAATTCTAGATGGGGAAGAAGCAGGAATTAAGCTGAGCCAAGTCTTCGAAGCCAAGACAAATGTCTAGAACCTATCAAGGACAAGGTGCCTATTGAGTGCCCCCCTCCATAATCCAGTCCCCAATCTATTTGCAATTTACCTGAAGGGTCTTCTGATCCAAGGGGGTGGATTTTAATAAAGCAATATTCAATCTCTTAGGATGAATTGAATAAGTTAAAGCAAAGATACAACGAAGCCTCGGTTCCTTCTTATTCTAGAACCAAACCTAGGTTTAAACTACTGCAATCCATTTCTCCACCCGCCCAACCCACCAAGTATCCAGCAACCGACCTCCGTTTATTCCTTCATTCCAAATGTTTACTGTTCTCCTGCTTTCCTTCCTAGCCTTCTGCTTCTAGTGGAACATTTATCTCTCCTTTTGTTTTCTCCCCGCCCTTTTCCCTTCTGCTCTTGCATTTGTCTGCTTCCTCTCCCTTCAGCAGTCACTCCCCTCCTCTCCTCTCCTGAATCCCCCAATTTACATCCCTCCCCACCCCCCACCCCCAGCCAGGTGCCCCCTCACCTGCTTCCCAGTTGGCCCCCGTAGTGGCCAGGATGGCGAAGAATCCCAGCCATCGTATGGCTTTGCTCAGCATCATCGCCTTTCAAACAGATAAATGGATCGGGGAGGGGGAGGGTAAGTAGTAAGCTCCCCCCTTGCTACAGAGGGGGCTGTGCCCCTCAGCAGCTCTTGGCATGTAGCCGAATACGAGAGAAGACCTGCTGGCCGGCGGATGGGGAGGGACTGCGGATATTTATGAATGAACCGAGGATTGGAGGGTGGATGGGGAGGGGGTGGATAAGGATGGAGAATTAGGCTGAAGAAAACTTGTACTTGCCGGAGAGGAGAAGGTATAGGGGACAGAGTGATGGATGGCTAGCTTTAGACTGACAGGTTAATTGGACGGGCTTATGTACTACGTATAAGGGATCCAACTAACATCAGTGCACGGTTGGATAGTTAGAGGTCTGGGAGTTATCCAGCTACTAACTGGCAGGGATGGGGGGGGGGGGGACCATGCCATAATCTGTTTTGGTGTCCACATCATGCCTTTTATAAATATTTTCTAGCATCCCAGCTGTATCGTTAGGGATGGCACATTTTAATGTAGTGTTCACATTGCATTTCTGAACTAAAGTTTTCGAGACTACCATGAGGCTTAAAAGCATTCTTGCAATACTTCTGCATGAACATACACTTTGGAAAAATAAAAGAGGAACTTATGTTGTACTCCAGGGAGAGTGATATGATTGCAGTGGTGTAAAAGTTTGATCAATCAATCCATCAAGTGTTAGCATTTATGTACACATGCACACATTCATCGCAGTTATGCAGACTCATAGTCCCATCCATGCCAATATAAGCTTGATATGAGACACAGGCTATTGTCCTATATACATTTTCCTGGAAGTACATTTTACTGACCTCAGTGAGACTTATTTTTGATTTAGTGCACTATGATCTGCATTTCTAAAACTAATGTAAACAGAATTCTGTGTTAATGCTTCATGCAGTCCCTCCAAGAAGGAGTTGCTTCACCATTGTACGGTACCATAGTTATGCACAGAGAGTGCCATCTTATACACATCTACACAATCGTAAGTCAGCCCCGTTGAGTTAACCAGAATTTACTCACTGATAAGTGTTTGTAATGTTGTAGCTCAATAACACCCAAAGAAATCCTTCTTTCAGATTCTAGGATTATCCACTCACATCAACATGAATAATTCATCAAAATTTAACAAGGAGCAACTTTATATTTGGAAGTTTGATATCAGAATCCCTGACTCTATTCACACCTTACACCAAGACATAATGTGGTTTGCTTTCGACTTAGAGGATTTTCCCACAAGCACCCACCTGCACAGCCATTTGGTGGTGTGGTCAAAGGCACCAGGCTAGAAACTGGGAGATGGTGAGTTCTAGTCCCACCTTAGGCACGAATCCAGCTAGGTGACCTTGGGCCAGTCCCTCTCTCTCAGCCCTAGGAAGAAGGGCAAATCACTCCTGAAATCTTGCCAAGAAAACTGCAGGGATTAGTCCAGGCAGTTGCCAGGAGAAAAACTGACTCAAAGACACACACAAACCTATCACTATCCCAAACGTGCCCTGGCAACATTTTTTTCTCCCACATCCCAATAACATTTCCTTAATTCTGTCCACAGCCCATGAATAAAGAAATATCAATTCACCTTAGATGTATCAATGTTAAAATAGTATTTTCGCCCTTATTCTAGCATCCTTGAAGAGCTGTTTAAAGTATCTGTTATGCTTTGCTCCCACTGCACTGGAGGCAAAAGTCAGTGAACAGAAAAAGTTGTGATGTTGCCACTGCCCTCTTGTCCCTTGGTGTTGCTTTTCTGCTGTTAATTCTCTAAAGCAGTGTTGTTCAACCTTGGCAACGTTAAGATGCGTGGACTTCAACTCCCAGAATTCCCCAGCCAGCATGGCTGGCTGGGGAATTCTGGGAATTGAAGTCCACGCATCTTAACATTGCCAAGGTTGAGAAACACTGCTCTAAAGCATCGGATGCAACAGGTCAATCAGAACTGAGCAATAGCACTAGTCTATTCAGCTGGCAGCAAGTGCTTTAACTCTACCGTACAACTTTTCTCATATAGGCAAGGCTGAAATAGCAGAATTATGAAATGAGAGGACCAGCTCTCTCTGCCATTGCCTTCCAAACAGAGCAGAGAGAAATCAGAATGTTGACATTCCTATATCAAGAAAGGAAAGAAGGGGAGAGACATCTTAACTAAAATTGCTGCTTGTGACTTAGCACCCTTCTCGGCTCCTCCCTCCTTCCCTCTCTCTTTCTCAAAACTTTATTCAACTCAGGTTATGACAGAATGGGGTATTGGAAGAAGAACATAGGAAGGAGGTTAGGGATGACAGAGAGAATCCTGCAACTAGACCTGACCAGTTTTGCAACACTACCGTAATTGAGGGATGTTTTTTCCACTGGCTGGTTATATGCAGAAGAGGGGCTGTACAGCAATGCTTTGCCAACTGCACGGTGTGCATGCAAAACCCAGGCCACCACCATGCATGCCTACATAACAACAGATGCAACCGGATGCAGTACCAGTCAGCAAGAGGAGAGGCAAATCTCATTGTTTTCTGCCACTCAGTACTGAGTGGATAACACTTTTAACACAGCAGCGAGAAAAGGCCCTTGGTGCATTGTGCAAACTCAGCAATTCCTTCTTTCTTTCTTTATTTTACCAAATTTCTCCCCCGCCCATCTCCCCCCAATGGGGGACTCTGGGGGACTTACAAAAAACATGAAAACCATAAATATATATAAAATATATAATACATCTAAAATTTAAAAACAGTACAATACTCACAAAGGAAAATCCAAGAAGATGGAAAATCGGGCTGAGGACAGCCGGCCACTATGGGGCTAGCCATTCCCCTGCTTGAAGTGTTCCCTCCCCATCCCAGGCCAAGTGACAGTCCATCCCGAAAAGATGATAAATCCTGGGGGGAGGGAGAGGGGTCAAAACCGCAACACCCCCCAATACAGCAGCAATGACCGGCGTTTGCTGGCGGCCACCATCTTGGAAAGTAAGATGTTTATGTTTACCCAATTATAAAGCATGGTTTATTTTATTAGTTAAAGGTAGGTCTCTAGGCAATCATCATGGCTGACATAATTGACGTATGAACGATGTGGATGGCGTCTATGCAGGATTAATTCTTGCACCACAGAAGAAAATTGAAGCAAGAGCACAGGAAAGAAAAAAAATATGTAAGGATTGTGAAAAGGAGGAGTGGAAGAACAACCCAAATTCAGTTTTAAATTTGGAGGGAAAACATTGAGAGAACCAAAAGCGAAAGAGAAATGTTAAAAAAAGAGAAAGGATCAAAGACTGAGACTATCTAGAGAACAGATATGAGAATGAAAAGATACCAGTGTTGAAAGTATGGATCCTATAACACTGAACTTTAAAACATTGATTTTGAAAATAGAAGCCGCTAGTCTGGATGGATTAGTTTGGAAAGAAACAGGATACAATTTCTTTACCATAGAGTACAAAGCTGTGGATATTTTATGTATTTTCTCTCATTGCAGAAGACCAAAAGAGATCATAAAAATTGGAAAAACATAATCATTTAATATGAAGATAAAATATCATATATGAAAAACAAAAGTATCTGAGTTATCCAGAAACCAAAAACAGTATTTATCTAAGATTCTTTGTTTCTCTTAATGGGCCTTGATATCTCTCTGATAAGATTAAAGGATTTGTAGACAAAAGCAACTTAGAACATTGCATCGGTCATCCACATGATGCAACGGGGAAGTAGAGAGGAACATAAACATTCTTTAAATGATTCTCAAGAAGATAAATGCTTTTTATTTAGCAATCCCATCATATAGTCCTTCAGTTTCAGGGCCCCCTGCATCAGAACTATTAATGGGACATTAACTGCAGACTCCCTTATGAATGGAAGCTTCTCAGCTAATTGCCCTGTGGCCTGATTTGCAAGAGTTTCACAGATAGGATGAGTGCAAAGGAACCAGCAATAGCAGTTTAATTTCAGTGCTGGAGGTAGGCATAGTACCACAGCTGTCTTCAGAATTCCCAGGAATATGGAATCGTGCAAGGCAAGGCAACATTATTCCATCTTGCAACAGAAGGATCGCTTTACGGAAGATGGGTCCCCATTTACACGTCTCCTTTTGCGTAGGGAAAAAAGCCAGCAAAAATGTAGTCTCTTCCCTTCCAGACCTCCTCAAAGATTTATCTTTAAAAATGTTATTAATAACTTGTCAAGAAAGGCCCACTATTTAGCTTAAAGTGGTAGATGTGTTGAAAGTCAGGGTAGCAGTAAAGGAAGGAGGGTGTAGTACGTAGCTTATGGATCCTCACCTGTTAATACAGGAGTGCCTGGCTTTCCTCAGCTCAAGGGCTGGGTCATGTTTTCTGCAGGATTATACTCCCCCAAAATGGATGGAGCCAAAGTTCAGGTTTGGGAGGAGCTGGAGCTTTTAAAATGGGAAATGGCTTAAGTAGCTGCAAGACCGAAGGCATCTAGGTTGACCCTTAAATTCCACCCAACTGCAAAGCAGCTGGAAAGTTTGGGACCCATCTACTCTGAGGAGATTTGGAGACTATAAAAACAATAATGCTGGGCCATATATGGGCTTCTGCCCATATTTTTTTTTTGCAGCTTGGAGTTAATAAGACAGAATTCAGTAAAGGAGAGGCTATGTGGTGGTTAAGGCACCAGGCTAGAAACCAGGAGGCCGTGAGATCTAGTCCTGCCTTCAGCACAAAGCTTTCTGTGTGACTTTGGGCCAGCCATTTTCTCTTAGCCCTAGGAAGAAGAAGGAGGAGACAAGGGCAAACCACTTCTTGTCCAGGCAGTTGCCAAGAATCAAGACTGACTCGAAGGTACATATTTCCTTGACCTCTCCAGGGATAGTCCTCAACTTTAAAATGGTGGTTGATCCCTCCCTGCTCTCTCTACAAACCCACTCAAGTCTCTTTGTTATCAGGAATCCAACTGCTTTTTTTTTTTGGTAGAAAACCACCAGAAAGAGAAATATTTATTACCGTTCATAAGTAAGACCATGGGAAACACAGAGCAATTATTTCTGCTCCATCTCCTTCGGTACAGGCACAGTTGAATATTGAGACTATGCCAGTGATCATGCCAACGGTTGAGCAGTATCTGAAGCTTCTCTTTCCATCAGGGTCCAACTCCCACCAGGGGAAGAGACCTGTGTGGCCAGTCCCCCTGGCGAAGGAGCAGTCACAGATGTTTCTGAAAGAGGAGCTGGGGTGTTTTCACAAGGAGCAGGGATGGGATTTGGGTGGAGAAGGAAGCCCTTCTAATAGCTTGAAGAAGTAGGTCCAGCCCTCTTAGGTATCTTTATCTGTGTGTTTATGTTCTTTCTTTTTTTGCATAATTTGAACAGGATCCTGCAAAAAACGTATAGAAAATTAAAATATCATTTATTTAGTCACATTTCTGTGCCACCTGCCAAGGGGACCTTGAGTGACATTAGATATCACCAGTATACTTCAACAGGTTGTGTGCTATTTGGGGCAGTTTCTCTTCTTCCACCCTGTAAAAATCCAGCTCTCTGGCAGAAGCATCTGCAGGGAGGTCAATATGATGGCTGTCACTCTATGATCAAATCCCACCTCCTCAATTTTTTATGGATATAATGATGCCTGTTTAAAAAGGGCTTTGTGCAATTGCAGCCACCATCTTGACTTTTTTGACCTACCCATGGGTGCCCATGCTTTCCTGCTACCGAGGCATAAAAACTGGACTCTTCACCAGAATGTAGAAAATGCTTATGGAGCAACAAAATATTTTGCTACTTCTCTGTTTTCATTGATATAGGAATCCAACTGGTGCTCCCCAGCAGAGACATGGAGACAGCACTACCTGTTGAACTGATTCTTTGCACAGCCGTTCTGATGAGGAATCCCTGCCAGAGAAGAAACAAATGAAACCCTGACCACCTCAGCTTTCTCCTTGCTTCACGAGGCCTGGTGCAGCCATGTCATCCTTATTTCAACGCCAATGGTTTCCATAGCAACTATTACTCCTGGTTGCCATACATTCTTCCAGCCCGGACTCCCTTGTTGCCATAGCAATGGAAAGACATGGGGGAGGAGAATAGGCTTCATCACTCTTGGTGGAAGAATGATGCAGTTATTGATGAGATGAGATGGGCAATAAAAACAACAATTTCCAGCTGGATATTGCAAAGAAAATTGGAGAGAAGAGGAATTCCAGGCTAATCTGGTCGAATGAAGTTGTTTATTGAAGAAAAAGTGGTTTCTGTTTACAGCGCAAAAGTGGCCTTGCCCTAAAATTTGGAAGGTGGGAAGAAAAATAGCAGTGATGATGGACAAATAACAGAAAGAAGAATGATATGATCTCCTCATCGTGGCAGCTGAAGGCAGAAGGATCACACTGACACACTGGCACAAAATTAATAGCAAAGTTAATAACGGACAAGCCAAGCAATGCTTTTCTAGTAGCAAGTTTCCCCATTCTGTCCCCTGTCACGAAAGAGAAATTCAGAAACCAAGGTAAATTCAAGGGTTGCTTTATTTTGCAAAGCAACCGCTGTAAAATGCTTCCTTGTGAGTAAGCCAGCTTCTTTTGCTTCTTCATACATACGGGGAGGGGGGCAGGTTAGTGTTAGTGTTATGACTGGGTATTTGTGCTGTCACTCAGAGAATGGGGAGAGAGGGCACTGCCTCCCATGTTATCTTCTGGGGGAGCAGGAGCTGAAGAAAGAGGACCTGAGCAGGGTTGGAAGAAGGGTGGGTCTGAATGCTTCAAGTCTGAGCCCAAGGAAGTCATCCAACCATCCAACTCACAGAGCTAGGAATAGATATTTATTGCCAAGAAAAGCAAGCATTAGCAGTCTATCAATACTGTGTAAAATATATGTTGGTAAAAGCCATCCTGCTGTGTAGGAGCAGGCTTCGAAGAAGCTAACTCAAATTATTTACAATGCAGTGTGTTAAAAGGTAAAGTTGTGAAAAATGACAGTGCTGCTCTGTATTTTCCTTATGTTCTACCCGACAATGATATTTCATTCCTACATGCACGCACACACACACACACACAGAGCCAGCATGGTGCAGTGGTGAAAGTGTTGGATTAGAAATGGGGAGATCCAGCTTCCGCTCCTTCTTTGGCACCGAACAGGATGTTAAGATATCTTAGAATCAAATATGTCAGATTGATCACCAAATTGGGAAAAGGTTTGGTGGTGGCAGCAAAACCCATCAATCTGTTAAAGATCTCCACAGAGTATTGTGATTAAGCTTCAGTGCTGGAAACGATAAACAGAAAGAAAACATAATGGCTAAGTCTGGATTTAGCAGCAACTAGCTACCAAGAAGAAGAAAAAAGCATATTTAGTTATTTATTTTGGAGAGGGGTGGACTTTCAGTAGGAGCCCTTGTGTAGTGGCCCTGCAGAAGATTAGTGAGGAGACAGTAACATGGACCTGTTTCTCCTTAGTTCATAGAAATTTATATTCCCATGTAATGGTTGAATATCTAATACAGAATTAAGCAAGCATTTATTTTATGTAAAGCAAACATTTGGGACACCTGTGTAGAGTGATCTTCCTCATCTTCAGTAGAAAACCTTGAGATGGTCTCATGGCCACTTGATATAAACAAAGGCTCTTTAAGGGTCTCATCCTTGGCAAAGCATTTCAAGAACAAAAACACATGAACTTATCTTCCTTGCCCTTGGCAAAATCAGGTGAGAGGAAGTCACTGAAAATAAGTGTGATTAATTATAGTTTGGAGTCTATATAAGCTAGTTTGAAGCCCTCCGGAGATGGAACTTTGATGAAGACCTAACTGGGAGGATTCTGCATCTTTGATGGCTTTGAAGTAGGCCCACTTGCCATCATCTTTACGGAGTTTCCTGATTGGCAGAAGAGGTATAAATTCTTTCTTTTTCTTTTTGTTAGGGTGGTTAGTTGTTTCAGCTAGAGCTGAACCTTGGGGCCAAAAAGAGGTGTCTCAGATGGCCAGCCAGAAGTGCAAAACCTATTGATAGATTTCCTCTTCATTACTTTAACACAGGGTTCCTCAACCTTGGCCACTTGAAGATGTGTGGACTTCAATTCATGGGCTGGCTGGGGAATTCTGGGAATTGAACTCCACACATCTTCAAGTGGCCAAGGTTGAGGAACACTGCTTTAACATGTTGTAGCATAGCTGAGGAAGGCAATAGTAATGAGAAGAGGTTCAGGTGAGCCGCTGCATTTTTCTCTACGCTTTTCTGTATGAAATTGTTTTTCTTTTGTATTTCTGTTTATAGCATGGCCAAGGAACACCATAGCCCAGTGTTTCTCAACCTTGGCAACTTTAAGAGGTGTGGACTTAAGTCCCAGAATTCCCCAGCCAGCATGCATGGGAGTTGATGTCCACACCTCTTAAAGTTGCCAAGGTTGAGAAACACTGCCATAGACTTTAATAACAAGCTTCTGCACTCTCCCCCTTTGCTTACTTCTTAAAATTAACTGTTTTCTCATGCACATTATGTCAAGAACTTTGTCTCTCTTTGCCTTGCTAGGGCCAGCCTTGCTAGGGCCAGCCATCTAGTGGGGAGGGTGTGATGAGTCAGCTGATACTGTCTCACATAAACTTTTGATAACTACTACTTCTGGAGGACGGGTGTAAACCATCTCTTTAAGCAGTGGTGGAACCACCACTCCTCTCAAGGATGAATTCACCACCGCTAGGATCCAACTGCATGTCCCCAGAAGCCTTCTTTAACCAGGAGGGACATGGGTTCAGTAAGCAGGTGGCTGAACTAACAGCTCCAAGAACCGCATCCACTTCATCAGGACCAACAGGATCAAAGTCATCCCTGATAACCAGGCCAGACTGAGCCTCAGTCATCTTTACGGGTTCTACCTCAAGGCCGGAGTCCAGCTTGGAGCATATCCAAGTGACAGAGGCCAACAATATTCCTCAGAGTAGACCTTGAAAAAACCCCTTAAGCTTCACCCTCCCTCCCCAGAGCAGCAGAGTCACTTCTTCAGCAGGAAGGGCCTGAAACTGGTGGGGTACCATTTGTGATCCATTGTCACTATTCTGGAATATCTGTTCTCACAAAGCCTTCTCTCAGTACAGCTGTGGTATGCAAGGTTATTATTGTTACCTAGACACTAGGTAAAATCTACTAGGTACTAAATACCTAGACACTAGGTAATCTACTAGGTATTAGGTACCTAGACATTAAGTAAAATCTACCTGCTACAGTATGTAGTACCTACAACATGAAACAGTATAAAGGATGTGCTATATCTTACGTGACAGTTGTTTGTTCAAAACTTTGCCCTTTGTTAGACTGCTTGGTTGGTCCAAGTTGTACTGTAATGAAGACTATGAAATTGTGCTTTATAACTCAGACCATGTACAACCCTCTTGTTTGATTCTTATATTTGTTTTCTAATATTGTAATCCATTTCTAAATTTATCCTGTTCCATAGCAATTATTTCTGTCATGCTTTTTATACAGGAGAGTTCTCTCTTGGACGTTACTGGAAACCCCTGATTAAGCCTATCGAGACATGAGTTTGTCAGTTTGAATTGCCTTCCTTGAAAACTTCTCTTATCCCCCTAGATATCCATGTTTTGGTGAAACTTGCTTGGTCTTCAGGCAGCTGGCAAGAAAATGCTGTATCCTGCTGTGAGAGCTTAGGATGTTGCTCTGTAACTATCCTCAAAAGATAAAATTAGTGATATGTTTGAAGGAAATTAAGTCTCCTTCAAATCATCCCCAACTCCTGGTGACTTCAAAGGCCCATACGTGTAGCTTTCTTGGAACACTGCAACAGTGCTTGGTCATTATCTTGTTTCAGGGTGTTTATTCAACTTTCCAGTCTAGTCTACAGCTCTGGAAGTGTCTGATGGTTTCCCATCCAAGTAGTAACCTGGTTGATCTTAGCTAGCTTCAGAGCCCAGAGAAGACCAACCATGTGCTGCCACCTGCTGAGACAGTTAGTCTGGACAACTAAGTCTGTGCTTTGTTGTGTTGTAAAAAGCATCTGAGTTCTCTGTGAATGAGTCTTTAATAGATGTAGTAAATGGAAACATTAGCTACTATTGCCCAGGATGTATTGAAATGTGAAGGTAATCAGGGAAGAGAAGGAAGGAGTCACTTATAGCAAAGAAGAACCCACAAAATACAGAAGCTAACCCAGGGAGTTAGCTGGGGATTGAGAATTTCTATAAGGACTAAGTAGATAATATAGTTATTAATTTTTTATTCAATTTCTAAAGCAGATTGCTTGCCAAGCAAAACTGAGCAGCTTAATGAGGGTTAAAATCAACAGATAACGAAAAATAAGTATCATAGCAATAAAAGCATCAGAGTCAGGGACAGAAAGAAACTAACAATTGTTAGAAATAATTGAAGATTGTTGTTTAGCTGAACATCTCAAGCCATTTTATAAAGAACAGAATGGGGGAGCAGCCTTACCTCTCGCCTCTTAAGGAGAATCAAGGAAAGTCTGGAAAAAGGGCTTGTCCTTTTTTATAAATGAATTCCTTAGGCAAGAGATGTCTGCAAGGGGGTCAAAAAATCAAGATGGTGGCCACAAGTATGCGATCAAACTACCTCCCCTTTTTTATGTGTATCAGGACCACATAGTTGTGGTCACTATCTTGACTTTTTTGACCCTCTCCTTGCAGATATCCCTGCCCTTAGGCATGGATTCTCCAGTATTCAAGCTGAGGTTGATTAATTATAATTAGTCTTACAAGTACCTGTATCCCTACATCTGGAATATTTGAGAAAGGGATAGACTTGTAGAACCATCAGGCTGAAAGAGAACATCTAAGCCAGTGTTTCTCAACCTTGGCAACTTGAAGACATGTGGATTTCAACTCCCAGAATTCTCTAGCCAGCATGGCATGGCTGGCTGGAGAATTCTGGGAGTTGAAGTCCACACATCTTCAAATTGCCAAGGTTGAGAAACACTGATCTAAGCCATCAGGTTTGAACCTTCTGCTCAAAGGAAGAACCCAGGTTAAAGCATCCCATTGAGCTACTGAATGGGGTCCTCTGCTTCTCTGGGTAAATGGTTTGACTGCCAAACTGCTCTTACTGTTACAATTTTTTTTTTCTAACATTCAATTAGGATTTCCTTTCCTGGACTCGATTCTAAGACAAATCATGGCCTCCTGTGACATTGTTCAGGTATTGTAAGAATGCATTCATATTCATCTTCATTCATCTCAAGGCTAAACTTTCCCAGTTCCTCCCAACTGGCTTCATAGGAACACTCAACCATTTTCACTGCCTGACTCTGGATGCATCTTGGTTTGTCTTCTTAAATTGTGGTGCCCAAAGAGAACACAGTACTCAAAGTGGATTTTGACCAACTTGTCCTATTTGGTACAACTGGAGGTTCTGGTCTCATTGGCAAAAGTAGAGTTGAGTGTGAAGCACTGTGTGAAGAATATTAGCTTGGAAGAGGCAGAAGGCCTAGTTAGGACTTATCCTCCTAGTGATCTGAATCATATGGATATAGGTTTTATTTGACGATTTTGCTTCCTGATATTGTATCTTCATCAGCTTTGCTCACCCATTGTCACTGTCTTACATTAAAGCATTAAAGTTTCCTTTCCTCATCAGTTAACATTTGGAGTCACTTCTTGGTGGTTGATGAAGGGAAAAAGAGCAGATTCAGGCTTAAACAATGGTTGCATGTCAGGGAAGCAATTATAGGATAGGAAAATCACTACAGAGCAGGAACAGCAATTATTTTAGATTATTATGTTTGGATTTGCTCCATTAGTTTTGTGTTCTTTTTTCATATGTTTAAAATGTTATTATTTTTATGATGAAATATAACAACCAAAATGTAATACATAATAAAAATGATAACAGTAATAACTGTGACAGTACAATCAAGGAAATTAATACATAATAGTGATTCAGTGTACTAAAGTATAGAAAAAAGGGAGATCCATATACAGTATTATTAATATAGAACTAGGTCAATCTTTTAACATATTACTGAATCCAGACTACAGTGAAACATATTGCTCCATTTTCTCATTTTTACAATAAAAGCACATTTCAAAAATCAATAAGGAACACTTCTCTTGGATCTAGCCTTTAATATTACAATATGCATTTCTTTCTAGTTATGTAGTATAAATGCTGAATCCAGGATTGACAGTCAGAATCCATCATAAAATGTAAATTCCCTATTTTGGGAGTAACTACTATTTAACTACTATTTTTCCCCAGAGGTATTCTGTGCTCATCATATCTTGCAATGCAAGCACGAACGGGTACTTGAGTTGTGATGTCATCATACACATTTCATCATTCTGGCATCATTGTAGTGTCTAGAGATGCCTATTACACCTTCTGTATCCTTCATGGGCTTCTAGCTGGCCTGGAGGGCTGGGAGCTCAAGGGGAAGGGTTAGTGGGTGTGATCCAGGGAGAAAGGGGTCACCCTGACACAAACTCATTCGTTATGTTTTGGAGTGAAAGTTGCAAAGAGAGAGTTTGTCTTATAATTGTAGGTTTTCCCCTCCCCATGACCTTGAGCAATACTGCTCAGTTACGGATATAGATTATGAGGGGCAGTAAATGTAGAGCAGGTATTCTGACTTTCTGTTCCCAAGCACGCCATGGTGGGAGCTGTGACCGTGTGACTGACGACAGCAGCAGATCCAGCTGGCTTGCTCCTGCTTCTGCCTTTCAGGATATTAAGACTGGAGAATAATCTCCAAATAAAATGGAAGAGCTTTCCATGTTTGTTTATGAGCTTTCTGTCTCACTTTCCAGAGGAGCTCAAGACAGAAAACTGGTTTTTATTCCTATCTTCCCAGTAACCCTATGAAGTAGAGGTTACTGCATGATGACACCTGGCCTGAAGTCACCCAAGTGTGAGAAGTTGTGGAGAGCCTGGGAAAGGAATGGAAGAAAACACAGACATAAACCATAAGGGAGAGCAGGAGGTGAGTCTATTGCCTATTTCACAAATGACCACCTAGCTTAGGTGGGGAGAAACCTGGGGAAAAGTGCTTCAAATTATTCAGAGAGATTCCCACCTTAATTGGCTCACCATAAATGAGGCTGGGAATTCCTATCATGGTTTCAAGGATACTGTTTATACCCCAGTCTTGCATTAAAGATACCTTAGTGAAAGTGGTGTATGTCTTGTTTTCTTGATCTTGCCAGACATGTAGAGCTTCACATCTAGTAAGCTTAAGAGATCAAGGAGATGAGGACCTGGGATATTCCACTTTCTCACTTGTGCCTAACCATGGTACAAACAAGGGCAAACCACCTCTTTTTTCCCCTGCTGTTGTCCCCCATGAGGTTGCCTTCGTCCCAACCCACGAATGAGACAGGCTTAAGTTGTTCTTACTGCATGGATGGCTTTCCCCTCTTATCCCAACACCATCCAAGGTCAGCCTCAAGGTATATAAAAACTATTGGGCTTAGTCACTAATTATCTTGGAAGGAAGTCAGGTGACTGAGAACAAAAACACAGAGGCAAGATAAGGATGGCATTCCAACTTGGCAGTGGGGGAAGGACAGAAGACCGACACTCTAGCCCAGTATTTCTCAACCTTGGCAGCTTGAAGATGTGTGGACTTCAATTCCCAGAATTCCCCAGCCAGCATGCTGGGTGGAGAATTCTGGGAGTTGAAGTCCACACATCTTCAAGCTGCCAAGGTTGAGAAACACTGCTCTAGCCAAACCCATCTGGGATACAAAGCATCCCCAACAGAGGGCAAATCTGGCCTGGTGATCCAAAGTATGTTGTTTACATCTTGTCATTTTTATTCTGCAGGCATGGAAGGAAAGGCTGAGGAGAAAAGTTGGATTCCTATTATGAAGCTTTTCCTCCCAGCAAGAAAATAAAGGCTAGGAGAAAAATTGCAAATCAGTGTTTCTCCTGCAGCATAGAAAAATACCTCTTTCTGACAACTGAACTGAAGTTTTGAGGTCTTTCCAATGAATCTTATGTGGTTAAAGGTTGAACGTACCACTGGAACTGGAAATGGAGAGAGGGAAAAAAGGAGATTGCTGACTAATAGGGTTGGAGGTTAGCTGGTTGCCTTCTTACTCCTTGATAAATCCAGTGTTGTGTCTCTTAAAGATAATTAAAGATGCCAAAGCCAGAGAGAGATTGCAACAAACTTCACTAATACCAAAGGAGGTCAAGCCTTTTCGACCTTGTGTTATATACCTTTTCTTACAGGTAGTTCCTGGATAACTTTCTCCGGTCGGTTTTAAAACCTGGACTAGCTCATTACTCTTAGCAGGTGTTACCTTAAAACCTGATTAGGATCGGAGAATGGATTACAACCGAACAAGATTCTAGCTGGCATTTGGATAATAACTTAATCCTGATACTTCTTGAGAAATTCCCAGTAGGGAGTTTTTGTGGAAGTCTCATTAGTAGAATCTACGACCAAAAAAAGGATGTATCAGAAATATTTGTGCTAGTTTCTGATGGTATTAATTGTAATTTGTGTTAACTTAGGGAAATTCTCAAGAAATTATTAGCTGCTTTGAATAAAGTAGAAAGGCACAGTGTGAAGCAATAAATCAATCACAAACACCTCTCAAGTACTGAATTCTCTCAAGTATTCAAAACATACCTGAATTAGAGTCTTTTTTCAAAGTGAAACTGCAGGATAAAAATTCTAATAATGTTAATGAATAAATATTGGCCACAGTTTCCACAATTGCCCATGCTGAATATATATTGAAGGAAACTTGATTGGAAAAAGATAAGTATAGTTTTAAAATTGGGGGAAGAAGCATTAATAACTTGCACTAAGCTGATGACACTCTTTTGTTGGCTGAAAACGCAAGCTCTATTAATGAAGATCAAGGAGTACAGTGAAAAAAGGAACTATGATGAATTATAAAAAAAGATCGAACTAATGACAACAGGTACAGCAACAAGCCTTAGAAGATAAAAAGATGTTGAAGTGGTGGATAGCTTCTGCCTTTTAGGATTGATGATCAACAGTAAAGGAACAGTCAAGAAATATGCTGCAGACTAGCACTTGGTAGAGCAGGCATGAAGGCCTCAGAAGATATTCAGATACTGTCATGTGTCTATGCCTACAAAGATCAAACTTGTGCAGGCAATGGTAGTCACTGTGACGCTCTAAGGAAGTGAAAATTGGACTTTGAAGAAGCAGGATAGCAAGACTATTTATACTTTTGAACTTGGTATTGAAGAAGACTCCTGAGAATACCATGGATAGCCAAGAAAATAAACAAATGGATCATTAAACAAATCAACCCAGAGTTCTCGTTCAAGGTACAAAGGACCAGGCTGAAATGATCACATTTTGGACACATTATGCGAAGACCAAACTCCATAATGCTAAGAGAAGTAGTAGAAAAGAAAAAAAAAGAGGAGGATAACCAGCAGCAAGGTGGATGGACTTGTTTATGGCTGCAGTGAATGACCTGAAAGGCCAGGGTGCAGATAGATGATCCTAGAGAAAGGTTTTATTTGTGGTTGCTAACAGTCAACACCAACTTGATGGCACCTAATCACCCAACCAACCAATCAGTCAGTTATTCTTCTCTCTCCAGCTGCCTTAATTAACAACTGAAAGAGCTAAGAGAGAGCAGATAACCCAGTTGCTCTGCATATCTATACTCCTAGTCTTACCTCATACCTATAGCAATTACTGAACATGGGAATACACTGAGGCCAAAGACTCTAGCAGGTAGAATTCAGATAAGTTAAAGTCTGGTCATGATTGCATATCATCTTTACACATTTTCCCTTGTATGTTGAGATAAGTTGTTGTATATTATTTTGAAAGCTGCCTAGGATTGGGTAACACAAAAATGGTTAAATAGAGTATAAGTTAGCTTCATGTGTAGGCATTTTTTAATGTTTGCTTTCCTAGAGCTTGGCATCCCACTTGAAAGACTGGATTCCTATCAAGTCATAATTGGGGTGGGCTGAACTTCTTTCAAATGGAAGAATTAAACCGACTGAAACCTAGCCTATATAGGAACAGTTGGAATCACAGATGAAACTCGCTGTTTACAGTCAAATGAATGCAACCAAAATCCAGTGGCTGCAGAAACTTTTGCCTGGAGCATGCCCCTTCAAACCACCTACCTGCGCTTGGTCACTGCAAAGGCTTACACATTTGGTGTTTGAATGCATCAGAAAGATGACTTGTACAATGCAGTGGAACCAGACCCAGCAGAGCATGGAGGTTAAAATGTTGGACCTGGATTGGGGACTGTAAGCAACATTATACAAAATACAGAAGTAAGAAATTGATTATGTGCCATCAAGTTGTTTTTGACTCCTGGTGACCACACAGATAGATATTCTCCATGATGATCTATCCCTAACTTGTTCTTTCAAGTCTCCCAGTGGTGCATCCTTCGCCCCTATAACTGAGTCCAACCCTGTTGCTGTTGGTTGTCCTCTTCTCTTTCCTTCCACCTTTCCCAGCTGGCTGGGGAATTCTGGGAGTTGAAGTCCACTCATCTTAAAGTGGCCAAGTTTGGACAATACTGACATAGTGTGTCTGAAGTAGGATAATAAAAAGAAATAGGAAGCCAGAGAAATGGAAGGCATGGATAAGGAGATAAGGAGAGAAAGAGAAAAAAAGAAATATAGCTAAATCTAGAGGAAAGGTAACTTGTAAATGCAATGCATTTTTTTTTTAAAAGGTAGTTAAATTGATCTTGGTGCTGAACTCGGTTGCATTAAGAACACCTGGTTTCAAATCTTTTCTCAGCCATAATATTCTAGAGCAGATCACAAACCTGATCCACATGTTGTGCTAAGCCTAGATTTCTTGAATAAGCCATAGTTTTCTGGATTCAAACATGTTACCTGATAAAACTCTGATTGACAGACTGACTAGATTCACAAAACCAAGTAAACTGAACCCAAACAAATTCCATTTTGGCTTAGCTATACTGTTTCCGCTTAATCTACCCCTACAATTAGCTGTTGGTACAGAATTTTTCTGCAGACCAGTCAAGTGACTCTCATTCAAATCCCAACTGCCATTCACGGCATATCAAATGCAAAGTGATGCACAGCGGCACCACACCCCCAGATTTCACGCACACATTTGTCCACTTTGAAATGGGAGTGACTGACCAGGAAAGGAATCTTGGTCATAACTCAGAGAAAAGGTCAACGGACTACTGTTGCAAAAAGGCAGCCTCTCTCATCCATCCATACAGATCTGGTTACTGTGTCGCACAGAGGATATCGGAGAACTGGGAACTGTGCATAAAAGTCCAGCCCAAAGGAATGGGGGCAGGAATGGATCAGCTCCTTTGTGTGATCAGGGATTTCCAGCTTGAAGGAAAAGCAGACCGGGGGGACATCATAAGGATGGCCTGAATCATGCAAGGCATGGCAAATGCGGATAGACAGTTTTCAGTTCTTCTCAACCATGTAAAACTTCAGAGTAATGAAATGCAGGGAGAGTAAAGACTAATAAAAGTAAATGCCTTCATACAACACATAGTTAAACTGGAATTTGCTGCCCTGAGGAATTCATGCAGCACCTGCCTATCAATGGCTATTAATCTTAATGGCTGTGGATTACCTCCCAAACCTTAAATCTCAGCTACTAGCCAGTAACAATGGAAGATAAATGTTGCCTTCCTCTCCCTGCTATTGAGTTTCCTGCTCTCAGCTGATTATTTTTAACTGAATTTAATTCATTCAGTTGAGACACCGCCGGACTCCAACCCACTCTTATTTTTACTGACCTATATTTATTTATTTTATTCAATTTAGGCGGCCGCTAAGAGTCGACAACTTGAGGGCCCTTCATCAGTTAAAATGAAGTCATCTCTCAATATAGCAAGTACAAAAGAAACCAGGATATAAAAAGAAAAGCAGATAATGAAGACGCATAACATGCGAACTGAGGAGAACCAATCAACGGTAGATGAACGAAACCTCAGTGGTTAGCCACTGTGGGAAGCAGAACCCTTGAACAGATCACTCTGTTCTTACATTCTTACATTCTTACATTCTTGATCTTACATTCTTAGGTTCTTCTAAGGTTGGTGGCAGGAGAACCTATCCATGGCTCACGTACTCACCCTAGTGGCCGAGGGTTGGAAGGCAGGCTCTCTAACAAAACAGTGTGTGCTAGCTCAGGGTTCCTCAACCTCAGCAACTTTTAGACGGGTGGACTTCAACTCCCAGAATTCCCCAGCCAGCATGGGAGGCTGGGAGTTGAAGTCCACCCATCTTAAAGCTGCTGAGGAGTCAATTCTGAGAGCTGAAGTCCACCCATCTTAAAGTTGCTGAGGTTGAGGAACCCTGGGCTAGCTAATACAGTCCCTTCCAGTGGCTGGGGTTGAAAGCAAATCTTTTAAAGATTTTTTTTTTTAACGATGTTCTACTTATTTTCAGAGCTGCCTGACTTGACACCATGCAGTTTCGAAATCGAAAGCGGCAGCCAAGAAATCAGATATGACTTAGAGTAATTGTGCAGTGAAAAGAAATGAACATTTATTTTTCAATAGAACAGAAGGATTCAGAATTCTGATCATTGGGGGCTGGGGCTGGGGTGAACACCTTACATAAAAATGCCAAGCTTTGGGGGAAAAAAAATCTGGATGCAGCTGTATATTTATTCAAATCTGATCACCATTTATTAGGGACCATATTCATAATGTTTTTTCTTACTAGATCAGCTGTACAAATATTATTCTGGGTGGAAATACAGAGTACAAGTTTTCAAATGCCATTGGAAAATGTTCTCTCTCTCTCTTTTTCATTTGCTTCTCTTCTTGGTTTATTTTTCACCATTTCCAGATGGGCTCCGTACCTGCCTGTCCCCACAGCCCTGACTTATTTGAATCCAGAAACAGCGTTTTTCTGGCCCTGTGATGGTTGACCTGAAACTGAAACAAGGCTGTTTTGTTTTTAACCACACTGGGGCTGGTGGGAAGATGAGTTTTCCACAGGCTTTGCTCTTGCTTCTAGTGTCTGAGGGATCGCTTTCTCCCATCCTGTAAAATTTGACAGAGCGGGTGCACGTCACAACTCATCCGTCACACAATGTCATCTGATGGGGCCCAAGAAGCACATCTTCTCTGCCGTGGCATCTTTCTGCCGTTCACTTCTTTCTGACCCTGCAAGCCTTTAAACAACTTCTGAAAACATGACTTTTCTCCCAAGTTCTGGGTAAGGCTGGCATGGGTCTACCTGGTGTGTATTATTTGTTCCTATCATGATATATGTTGGCTCCCCCCATGTTTAATTTTTGTCTGTTTGTGTTTTGGTATTGGACTTGCTTTAAGTTTGTCACCACCCAGAGTCAGCCTTGGGTTGTTTAGCTGTATAAAACTAAATAAATACATAGAAGGAATAAATCAATGAATCCCACATCTCCAAGAGCTTGCTGAGCATCGGTGTCCACTTTAACTAGGGCAAAAGGACCAGTAGCCTTTTCAGTGAACTGGGGCTTAATCCTTCTAGTCAGTTTCACTGTCACTGAATAGACTGGCTTGGTTGTCCCTGTTTAAATAAGCAGCTGGCCTGAATTCTGGCCTCGCCTTGCCTTGCCTCTGGGCTCAACTGAGTCACAATTGCTCTCCTGAGCACATGCAAAGAGGTTCTCACACACCTACTCTGCAAATTACCACTACAGTCCGAGCTATCACAATATACGCCTGACTGTGAAATGCTATCTAATGCTATCTAAGCTAAGTTTTTTCACAACAGAGTGGCAGGAATAACTGCTTTTCTCTTTTTGCAAATGCACAGAACATGTACCAAATGTGTGAGTGGAGGGAGGTGCTCGCACCAGCAGTTTAATTTTCTTCTTCTTGGTTGGGGTGGTGGTGATAAGAAGATTTTAGTGGTAGCATCTGAAATTCCTCAGGTGGTGGGGCTCTGTTTAAGTCCCGTGTTTTGAACTCTCCCATTGGACAGCTGGGAGGGGCACTGATTGGCTCGTGGTGTTTCCAGAGGGTTCTCAAGGGTTTTCAGGCTGGCCATCCTGAAGAGACTCTAAAGCTGTGACTTTGTGAGGGACAGGAGTACAAGGGCCTGTATAGATGACATTGGCAGACCCAGAGTTACGTTGGAGCTTTGCAATCAGGAAGAAGAATCATGGGTTGCCACTGATGCGCATACAAGCAGAAGGGTGGGTAGCTGCTGCTGGGAGGTGTGGCTCGGGGGTATCATGGGAGGGACCAAAAAAAAAATCAAGATGGTGGCTGCAACTGGATGCTGAAAACTTCACCTCTTTTTTCGCATTTTACAATGCATGTGATACACATCAAAAGGGAAGGAGATTTGATTTCGTGTTGTGGTTCCCATCATGACTTTACTTTGACTATGGATGCCTCGCCCAGGGCTGAAGGGGAGTCTAGAGTCTTCTCCTGCTCTCCCTACCACAGCACTAGATCTCGGCATAGATGAGGCGAGGGCAGGATGGATGGCTCTGAGGGATATCAGGCAAGAAAGCTGTAACATTGTGGGCACGATGATATTTCCCAGGCAAACAGATGGATGGCTTCTGCAATGTTCTTCTGCCATTCTCAACCCATTCTGAGGAAGAAACAAATGAGGCTGAGAGGAGGATGGCACGTAAACTGAGGGACAGGAGGAAGGCGAGGGGAAAAAAAGACACAGTTATTTGTTTCTTCCTGACATGCTGCTGAAACCTGGCAGGAACTTCTTAAAGAGCCCTGGAAATCACACTAAAAGTTTTTGAGGACTATATGCTGTGAAGATTTGTGGTAGACCAGAAGAACTATCTACTCAGCTCCATCACCGGAGTTCTAAATAAAGGATGGGTTTCATGTCTCAGAATAAGGCTCAAAAGTATAAGAAAGAAAGAGCAACTTTATAGAAGAACCTCCTTTAATAGAAAACATAGGATTCCAAGATGGGTGCACATCCAAGGATGGTAATAAGGTATCTCTCTCAACAGAAGACAGATTTTCAGAACATCACACAGTCTGAGATTTTGGCAAAGCTGGGTTGCTCCACTTCCATTGCACATGCAGACCACAGTTATACCATGATTGAGAATGATTGATGCCTTGACTTCTGGGGGAGGTATGGCAAACTGAAGATGGCTTTGCAAAAGCGGAGCCGACCTCTGTGACAAAGACCAAGGAACCAGTGAGTAGTTATAAACAGAATAAGGGTCCAGATAAATTTGGAATATGAAACTTTTTCAATAAGGTTTTGAAATTTATTATAAAGAAATCAGCTTCTTGTGGGAAATAGATCCTGTTTTTGTTTTTACAAGAGACAAGCAAATTCATGATTTCAAAAACTGAACACTAGAGGGGACTAAAGATTTTAGGCAGGGGAAAGATATACATGATGCAAAACATTATGACGATAAAAATACTGAAGGAGACTTTGGAAGAATGGAATCAGAAAATAGTATCCACAATATCAGCAATGTCAGTAATGATGTCTGATTCTGTGGACAGACTATGTCCAAAAGATGTTATTGAAGAAATGATAGATGTAGAACAAATTTTATCTGACAAGATAGAGATGGTATCGAAAGTGGATTACAACCGACAGGGTAAGATAACAACTTAGAAAAGGATGTTTCACTGGATCTATGAAAGAAGCTGGCTGAGGTTTTAAAATTTAAAAGGGAGATACGAATGACAAACCAAGAGATTGACCTAGATAATTTTTTCCTATTAAGTTTACAAAAGAGGCTTGTTAAAGCCTGGAAGAACTCTGTGCAATGGGACAAAGAAGAAATGAAGAAAAATCAAATCCTATGACAATATTTGAATGAACTAAAGATTAAGACTGTTAGAAGTAAAAGGAATATAAAGTTAATTTGATCAAGGTTAAAACAAGATATGTTACTTCTGGCAACCCTTCATGGACTTTCTGCTAACATCAGGACTGAAAAGATGTTTTATGGATTTGTTTATAGATAAGAGATGGGATATGGGATGAAGAGACAGGGGTTGAAGAGTCACTAAATTTGTTAATACTTGTCATGACGAAGGTTGGAAGCCTTCTTTCTTTTTTCTTTTTCCGTGCACTTTTTGCTCCTTCTTTCTTTTCTATTTTCTTTAAGTTTAGTTTGTATCATATTTTACAATTGTAATCAAAGTTCTTAATAAAAATTAAGTATAACAGAGAATGATTGATGCCTTAGCACACTTAGAGAAGAAAACAAATACTAAGGGCCACTCTGTTATCTTCACAGGAGACATGTCACAAAACCAGTATGCAGAACCAGCTCTACCACTCAAGAAAAGAGACTAATGATGGTGCCTCCCATCTTTTGAAAGATATCATCCACAGAAACTGGGGCAGATGGGCTGATTTTCAACACCAGCACCAGATCCAAGCCATCTCTGAATAATTTTCTATCCTGGGACTAGATTGATCAGTAACCTGCTTTGATAAGGCCATTTATCAGCAGAAGCTCCTGGTGAAGCCCTTGACCCAAAAGGATTTGTATGTAGTCATAATATCATACGAAGCAAATTGCTACTGAGAGCTTTCGTCTTGGAAGCATAACCTAGAATATTGCATTAACCCCAGGCAAGAAGAAAGGGTGGTTTACCCAGGAATATCCAGATAGATTCTTCAAACTTACTGAAAGCACATTAAGTTGCAAAGGAGCACTTACCAAGAAGAAACTCTTCCTGTTCAGATGGTCAGAATCAATTGAGTCGTCCTTCTTCACAAAGAAATACCCCAAGTCGACATAACTGATATCTTTTATAATGAAAAAATCAACAACTCCCTGTACTGAGCAGCTTATAGGCTAAAACACAACACAAGGGAGATAAAAGATGGAGATGAATGGAAGCTAGGTAGCAAGGGAATTTTATGTACTTCTTTATTTTTAAAATTTGCACGCTACTCTTTACAATCACATTTTCCTGGGTCGATCACAAGGCATTAGAATCTCTCTTCATGATCAGGAATCCAGCTGCTTTTTTTTTTTTTTGGTAGAAAACCACCAGAAAGAGAAATATTGATTATAGTTCATAAGTAAGACCATGGAGCAGTGGGAAACTTGGAGGAATTATTTCTGATCCATCTCCTTTGGTACAGGCACCATTGAATATTGAGACTATGCCATGGTTATGCTGATGGTTGAGCAGTGTCTGAAGCTTCTCTTTCCATCAGTAGGTGAAGGGACCTGTGTGGCCAGTCCCCCTGGCGAAGGAACAGTCACAGATGTTTCTGAAAGAGGAGCTGGGGTGTTTTCACAAGGAGCAGGGATGGGATTTGGGTGGAGAAGGAAGCCCTTCTAATAGCTTGAGGAAGTAAGTCCAGCCCACTTAGGTATCTTTATCTGTGAGACTTGGAATTTCACCCTTTACCTCTTACAGACAACTGAAAACAGTACAAATGTTTTAAAAATTAGATGTCACTCATATATTCTTTGCGTCAAGTTGGATTTTCTCTGGCGTGATTGTGTAACATTTGTTTTGTGACTTGAAAAGAGTGACATGGTTGAGTTGTGCTTTATGCTTTTCTTCATCTAGTTTTTGCTTCGTGCCTGCAGCACGTTGTGCAAATATGGAATATTATGGTTGAATGATAGTGTAGGCCTCTTATTCTATGTGGGAATTGAGTACTTTTCCCCCCCTTTTGGCACTCCATGCCTCCTGATAAAGGATCCTAGAAATCTGACTATTTCTGTAGCCTAAGAAACCTCTCTGGAAAAACTCAGAAATCTCCAGGTAATGTTGCAACTACCTCTTTCTTGCAAGCCTCCGATCAATGTCATAATGTTAAGCATCTAACTGACGCAGATGCAGCGAACGGGAAAGCTTCACCTATTAGGTGGCTAATTTGGCGTGCAAATATTTCGGCATAGGAAGGAGATAATCAAGCACACGCTTCTGGCCGTTGCCTCACAGTACAGTACTTAGTCAGGCCTACTGCACCATGTTGTTTTTGCTCCCCTGCCAACTACTGCCATAGCAACTGTCTCTCCTGGTCGCCATAGGTTTGTCAAGTCAGATTCTCTTGTTGCCATGGCAATGGAATGACTTCAGGGAGAGGATTAAGCTCCATCACCATTTGATGGGAGGAGGATGCAGTCACTGATGGAGTGATTAGGGCACCAAATATAAGCAAGAAACTGCCTCCTTAAACCTTATGTCCCAAATGTATGCATGCTGAATAGAAAAATCTCTTGTGGTAGAAAAACATTACACCACAAAACAGGAATTGTCCTGAAATTCCTGCTTTTTTATCACGGGAGCAGGAAGAGTAATACCCATCAGCTAAATACAATGGTAGACAAGTAATGGGGGAAATAGTAACGAAATTATCTCTTTATTTTAGAACAAGGGTGTAGAGGGATCCCACTGATAAGCCTTGCTAAAAATTGGAAGTGGGAAAGCTAATAATGTAGGGTATCCTTTCCCTGTTCTTGTGTTGACATCAGGGATGCTCATTCAGAATGCAAGGTGAATTCAATGTCACTTTCCTGATTCATCCATTTACAGGTAAACCTTGGCTTAAGGCCATTCATTTAACAACTGTTTGAAGTTATGATGGCTCTGAAAAAAGTGACTTACAACCAGTCCTCACACTTACGACCGTCGCAGTGTCTCCATGGTCATATGATCAAAATTCGGGTGCTTGTCAACTGGCATGTATTTACAATGGTTGCAGCATCTCAGGGTCACATGATTGCTATTTGCAACCTTCCCAGGGGGCTTCCAACAAGCAAAGTCAATGGGAGAAGCCAGATTCTCTTAATGACCATGTGGTTTGCTTAAAGACCATGGGAAAAAGGTTGTAAAATTAGGCGCGACTCACTTAATGACCGCATCACTTAGCAATGGAAGCTCCAGTCCCAAATGTGGTCATAAATTGAGGACTACCTATATTGTAAATTTTTTGAATGGTCAACCCTCTGTATCTTACTTATACCTTTTTGTGTCTCTTAATAAATATGCTTTGGGTTAGGATATAGAGCTTGGATCTGTGTGTGATCAATTGGCTCCTGAAACTTTAAGAGCTGCATTGCAGAAGAGGGCCAATTCAACATCTGCATTGTTAGGGAAGGGTGAAAACTTCATGCTGGAGTTTATTTTATTTACAAGATAAATGTATCATAAGATGAAAAATTATATATTACAAAACACAATATCAAATTCTATTTATATGAAAGCATCTCCAGTGCAATCTATGTTATGCAAATAAAACAACCATAGTATTTGATCCAACCAAACCTTTGAAATGCTATGTTCTCCCCATTTAAAGACATGGATTCATTGGGATTCTGAATAAAACAATGTAAGGTGAATTACAACAATTTACCTGTTTAATTTATACAGTGAAGATATTATAAAAGTGACAATCAGTTGGAATCCAAATTGGAGGATGAGGTATGCAGATGACATTTCTTTACTAGCCCAAAGGAAAGAAGACTTTAGAAAATCTGATTATGAAAGTAAAACTGGACAGTGAAAAATTCAGCTTACTTAATATTAAGAAGACAAAAACTGAAGTCAACCTACATGCTTAATTAACTTACAGCTGATGGAGAAGAAGTGAAGGTGGCAGGTAGTTATTTTGGGGAGGAATAGATAAAGATGGAGAGTGTGCTGAAGAAAGACAGACAAGATTAAGGATCAATGACCAATTTATAAGATTATGAAGACAATGGAAAACGTATAAGGAAAAAGACAATGACAAACTCATAAGATTATGAAGGACAAGAACACTTCAATGCCAATAAAGGCCAGAATAATTAAAGCAATTACTTTTCCAACAATATATGGTGATGAAAGGCATGCACTGAGGAAGGCCGAGAGAAAGAAAATAGATATTTTCAAATTATAGAGTACCATGGATGGCAAGAAGAAGCAATCAACTCATCCAGGACTAAATAATAGATATCTAGTCTTGAGGTGAGGATCTGCAAGCAGAAGCTTACATATTTTGGGCATGTACTACAAGTGAATGATGGACTAGAAAATAATTATTTTATTTAACAAGGTTGAGGGAAGAAGAAAGGGAAAATAACAGATAAGGTAGAAGGATTCAAACAGATTACTGGAATATCCTTGGAAGGGTACAAGTTATAACTAGGTCAGGCTAAGAAGATAAACATTTGTCCTTACAGACTTTGTTCAGTCGTTAAGTCGTGTCCGACTCTTCGTGACCCCATGAACCATATTGCGCCAGGCCTTCCTGTCCTTCACTGCCTTCCTGTGTTTGCTCAGTTTCATGCTCATTGCTTCAGTGATGCTATCTAACCATCTCATCCTCTGCCGTCCTCTTCTCCTTTTGCCTTCAATCTTTCCCAGCATCAGGGTCTTTTCCAAAGAGTCCTCTCTTCGCATTAGGTGACCAAAGTATTTGAGCTTGACCTTCATTATCAATCCTTCCAATCCTTACAGACATCAGGAGCTAAATCCAATTTCATGGTGTATAACTGACTGACTATATAACAACGTGCTTCTCTTCTCTTCTCTTCTCTTCTCTTCTCTTCTCTTCTCTTCTCTTCTCTTCTCTTCTCTTCTCTTCTCTTCTCTTTTCTCCTCTCCCTCTCCCTCTCCCTCTCCCTCTCCCTCTCCCACTCATCTTCTCTGATCTCATCACACTTGTTTTCATTTGCTTATTTATTTACGGCCAAGAGATCAAAGTTGGTGTAGCTATGGAAGGTTTTTTTCTACCTTGTCTTTAGACATGCATTGGTTTGAACAAGGCTGTGTTGTGGTGTGGCCCTTTTGTTGCATTCTGTTGTCACTATCTATCTCATGTTTGTCTAGAATGGTACTTATAAACTCCTTAACTCCTTGTTCTGTGTATTATTTCAGTGAAGCCTTTGGTAAGTATCAACATATAGGCAGATAATCATCAATATACTTGCAGTTCCACTCATCTCAAATTCTCTTCCCTCCACTGTCCACTCCCTCCAACACAGCTCAAACAGAAAAATATACATGGCTTTTTTTATTTTAATTCCTGAACACAATATTTCAAAATAATGCAATTGGGCTTTGTATTTTTTGGGATTCCTGTACTAAAAAATAAATAGTAAGAACAGCAACAAATATGTGGGATGAAATTCAGCTGCCTGTTTGTGTGACCTGAAGGTGATACTAGCATTTTGTAATTCCATTTTTTCTCTCTCATTCTATTCTGATCACATTTAAAGAAGCATGTTTAGTTATTTTTAGCATTCCTTGCCAACTTGAGCTATTCTGTGATTAAGATTTTAGACACATCTTTGCAATTTGGAGCTGCTTGCCTCCTAGACAGAGGGCATTTCCACAGGCATAGCTTTTGCTCTGTTTCTGATCCCAAACTTAGGTGTCCACAAGGAGCAGGGGACAATTAATGAAATCTACACCATGGTGTTACAATTCAACCTCTGGTGTGACATTGCGATGCAAGTTCCCCCTTTTGTATTTGCGTCATAACCTCACAATGCATACTTTCATTGTTTTGACATCACTGTAACTAGCAGTGGGCCCCTGTCCTTATCAGCTGGTTTGAAGCAAACCTTCTACCCTTTTTGGATCTGATAACCTTGAAACTCTTGAGGACAGACAGGAAACTTCATGAGCAATTAGGTTCTCCTCCACCCAGCCAAGGGAAGAGCTCATGGCGGTGCCTGACGGTGTGATTGAACCTCTGCCTGCAATCACTCTTTGTGACTGCCATTTTTACTTTTTTTGACCATACCCTTTGGGGACCCCTGAGAGCTCACATTGCAATGCACATAAGAAGCAAGCAGATCTTGACTTTTTTGGACCATACCTTGTGAACAACCCTGAGAGTTGGCAAACCATAATTCCATGCGTTTTGAGGAGCCACAGCTTCCAAATCTGTCAGCCTCCTCTTACATCTAATCCATTTTTTTTTAAAATTAGTCAGCACACACCTCTCCCCATTCACACTTTCAATACGCTCTGTGTTGTCCAGACACTTGCAGGAAAAAAGAGAGAAAAAGAGAGAGAAAAAAAGAGAGAAGAGAGAGAGAGAGAGAGAGAGAGAAAACATAGTTGTACTAGGGAAGGGAAGCTGTCCTGCTGGGATGGTGTTATTCTGCTGTTTGTACTAAAAAAAACATCAAGTAACAGTGATGCTGGAAAGATAGCATGGTGACATTTTCACAACCAGGTCCTTTTCATAATAGTTGTATAGCAGAGAGCCACTATGTGTGAGATGGGGAGAGACAGAATATGAACTTCCTTGACAGAATAACGTAACATTCAGACTGCTTATAAAATCAAGAGAATCAAGCTGGCTAGGTTCTTTCCAGGACTGTGAAACTAAGGGTAAGAATTCAGGTCAAGATCATTGATAAGGCTGTACTTCTTCTCTGGCTTAGTGGACTCTGCAGTGGACTGTGACCAGGGGCTGGGGTGGGTGGGAGGTAGGGAAACAAAACCAACAGAAAAACAGTCTACCAGTCCTAACGTTGCAAAAAAATAATGTAATTAATCAACTCAGCCTTTGAAATGAACTAGTGCAACTAGGAAGGGATGGGCAGCTTCAGAGCCAATGATGAGTGGTATGAAGAACATACGTGATGGGGCACAGAGTTGAAAAGATGAGAAGTGTTAGGTGTGACTAGACAGCTGGAAAGGTGCATGGCTGTGCTGTGAAGATGGAAATTTCATCCCATTTTCCATAATTTCCCCCATTTTTACTTCCACCCTGAAGTAGGTACTATTGCATATTCTGAATCTGTAGCTTTTGATACAGGTCAAATAGTTACACAAACATGAGGGTTAGCATGCTTCCTAACTTGTGGCCACCAGTTTTTGATGTTTCCAGAGCAGAATGAATTAAGAGAAAGAACGATTTGTTGCATCAGAGTTTTTCATCCATCTATTTGCAACTTTCCAAGTCAACTCTACTTAGCAGCTCCTTTCTTAGACCCTTGGAAAAGAAACCAAACACAAAGGTTCAGGTCAACATGACTTTTATCCTTCTTTGGAACTGTGGCTCAATATTACATGAAGTCCCTTAACAATACAGAGGATCTGTGCACTATCACGGATGGTGATGTCCATCTGTTCGTCAGTCTGTTTTGTTCGGTTCTGCCTTGGGTGCCTCAAAGGGGTGCTCAATCACTTCTGAAAGACAAATAAATGTGAAGACTAAAAGGTCAGAGGTCAGGACAGAAAAGGAAATAGATTTATTGAGTAAGAATGTTTACTAGGTGAATGGGAAACCCCAAAGCTACTAGTTCATTTAGGAGAAGGGTTGGAATAGGAACTTAGGAGCAAAACGATTGGATACTCTACAGAGAAGAGCTCATTTGTTACTAAACAAACTAGAAACTTTACTGAGAAGCTGTTAATGACCCTCTCTTTTTTTGCATTTTATTTATTTTTGGATCGACTTAATATCCTAAGTGTAACTGTAACAAAGTGGCAAACAAGGAAGCTCAGAGGGAATTCTCCATCTCTTCATTTGGTGTCAATGCCATTGGGTTCCTTATTTCCCAGAACTTTACTCATCAGTGGCCATAACAAGAATAATTCCAGAATAATTCCAAGCATTTGCCACATTGAATGAATACTCTGTGAATTTAGTGCTAATATGTCAGGAAGTTCCTATATCGGGCAAGGCTGTTATAACCAGGTTCACGTGTTGTGCTAAACCATGGTTACTTAGTTATGACTTCCTGAATAAACCATAGCTGGCTGGGTTCACAAAATATAAGCTAAAACCAAGAAGCAACATGACAGTTTAATGTTAGTTTAATGTGTGACTTAGTTTAATGTGTGACTTCAGCCTTTAAAACAAAATGGAATGTGCATTTACAACTGAAGCCATTTATCACTGTATACAGTTGTGGGTGCCCACAATTAGAAATATTGGGACTTGTTAGGAGGAAACAAGAAACTAGGATTTGAAGAAGGGCTAAGGCCAACTATTTCATGATGTCACCACTTAAGTGACATAATCAGCTCGTTGACCCGACTGTTGCATGCCTTGGAGGTAATTTCGGTTTTAAGACTTATACCCAACTACAAGGAACTTGTTGGATCTGTGCCTTAAAGCCTGAAGATACAGGACAGCATATAAAATCAATCCGATGCATAAAATATATTTTGGCATGTGAGAAATTTGTCTTTTGATCACGAAGAGATTCTGATGGTCAAAGCATGTCTAGTAAATTATATTATCAATGCATAAGTTTTAAGATACAGTATTCTGCTTAACTCCATTTGAGACATTTCTATAGTTTCCTTTCGTGCGTGCATTTCGATGCAGCTGCAATTAACTGATGCCTGTACAATTTTGTGAGCGAGCTGGGGCCTTGAAGTAGTTCGTGAGTAGCTTACTTCCAGAAGCAGGCTTACGCAACAAGAGATCACTTGAGCCCTTTCTGTCAAACCACAGGTAAGATATTGAATTATGGTAATCCTTTCTAAATTTGCACCTCTTACAATGAAATATACCTTTTGTTTTGCTTTGCAAATGTGGGGCTTCCTTTCCATCCTCCTCCCCCATTTCTGGATGATGCTGAAATGGCTACTTGGCCAGGATAACACAGAGCGAGAAATCAGCTGGAGAGAGCTAATCATAACAAGTCTTTCGAGGAGTTTCTCATAATACTTTATCGAGGCCCGTCTGTATACAATATAAACAATGGTACTTTCTCCAACAACCCCCTTCTTACCTCTGGCCTTGTCATATACACGCTTCACTGTCCTCAACGCAGTCCTTATTGCATTGACAAAACAATCCATGTTACACATCTTGTTGGCTTGTTGATTTCAGCGCCTGCAGGTAGACATCAGGATGATATGCTATCAGAGCTAGGCTGTGTAAATCTGAACAACCGCTAGCTGGTAATAAGGAAATGCCACCCTCTCTTCGCCACCATCTATCCAGTGATCACCTGGATTTCTGCAGCCCTAGGAAGGAGTCACACTGGCTCTAGAACAATCAAGACTAGTGGATATATCCTATATTCCCCTTAAAGCTTTTCTTGGATTTATTGAAGTTGCTCCTTTATCTTTGTCCTTTATCTGAAGCAGTAAAACATTCTTCCTTCATTTTTTGCCATACCAGGAAATTGGCTTGATTTATTTTTGCAGGTCAGGTTGTTATAGGCAATACGAAAACCAGGCTATTAAAAAGAAAAGGACATTCCACCTCACATCTACTTGCCTCACTCTGCCCCCCCCTATTAAAATCCACAGTCAATTCAAAAATCAAAATACAAGGGAAACAAATAAAAAGAGAACAGTGAACGCAGCAGCCGGAAAAGTTCAAAACTTTTTAAGCAGCCTATAGGCTTCAAATGAATACATTAATTGATTTGAAGGCCTGAAAACATAACAATTGAGCAATATGTTCATAACATCCAGGACTCATGCGGCAACATTTTGTAATGTTGCTGGGCCATCTTCAGTGACAGCATGCTGTATAATGTGTTCCAAGAATCTAAATGGGAATCTACTTGGGACTCTCTGTAGTGTGGTGGGACTATCTCTGTACAAATAGGGTTGTGACTGGCACACCAACCTAAACTGGTAAATAGAGCTGTGCGATCAAAGCCCTGCTCCTTTTTATATGCAGTGTGTGTGGAACACACGTAAAGAGGGGACAGGGCTTCAATCATGTGGTGGCTGCCATCTTGACTGTTTTGAACTCCCTCCGCAGATACTCCTGCTGGTAAAAAGTGCTTAGTGCTATGGGGATTTTGGTACCTCTAATGATAGAGATGGATCACGAAGAACCTCCCCAACCTTGATTGTTGCAGGACAGGGCAAACACCTCTTGCCACCCCCCAACAGTGCCTCTATCACAGTGTTTCTCAACCTTGGGAACATGCTGGCTGGGGAATTCTGGGAGTTGAAGTCCACACATCTTCAACTTCCCAAGGTTGAGAAACTGTGCTCTATCATATCTAGACTGAGCTGCTCTTTGTTGGTCCTCACCTTGCCCATTACTCCAGCTAGTTTATTTATTTACTAGATTTTTATCCCACTTTTATTTTTGGTCAGCTCAAGGTGGGTTGCATACCTCAAGTTCCCTTCCTCCTATTTTCCTCACAATAACCACCTGTGAGGTGAGTTGGGCTGATAAAGGACTTCCCCAAAGTCATCTAGTGGCTTCTGTGTAAGTGGGGTGGGGGACAAGAACTCACAGTCTCCCAGTTTCTAGCTTAGCATCTTAACCACTACACCAAACTGGCTTTCTAGTTTTCTTCCTCAGTTACTGAGGAAATGTTTCCACTGCCATGCTTGAATCTAATGGGAAGTTGTTCTCCCTAACTTTAGATGTCCTTTGTTAATACAAAAGTAACAATACAATAACAGTGATCTGTAGGGCTCATAGAAGGTTCACAGCATAATCCAGTACATCTTGACCCAGAAGCCTTCTTTCCGAAATTAAAATGGGACCTTCTTCAAAGAAATATGCCTAGAATTGCCAGTAAAATTCTAGAATCCAAAATCACAAAGAGAAAACTCAGTGAAGAAGCCCATGTCCTTTTGCTCTTCAGACAGATACAGAATGGGCTTGTTATCTGCATGACTGACTTACACATGCAAAACTCATGGAACATTATCCCCATCAGCACAGATATGACAGCACCCCCAATTAAATTTATAAAGGACCATCAGATTTGCCTGTTAAGAAGAGCCCTTTCTGACTTCAAGTCTTCCAAACAGGTCAAATTACAAAACCAACATCCCAACTAGTACAGCACCAGGTCTGAGAAAAAGAGTTCGGCATTCTTTGTGCATATATTTAGAAGTTAGTTATTGAGTAGAATTAACTGTATGCCAACTGTTCCTCTTCACTATACCTCAAAATGATCTAACAGCTAAAGGATGGGGTGTCCTTGCTGGAAGTGATTGATAAAAATAACTTTGTTCTTATCAGGTAAGAAAGTCTGGCACAAATTGGTCCTCAGGTGATGCTCTTCTTGGAATGCTTCTGCCCCCATTCTGAGGTGGGGGCAAGCAGCACCATGGATCTGTCTTGTAGAAGCTTCCTCCACCTTCCCCAAAGATGTTCTCTGTGACCAATCACAAATTACCTCCACCACCATTTCTCTCCAGTGACATCCTGCTCTTTCAAGACTCAGCTATTAGACTGCTACAAGACACAGATCCTTGTGGGTACTACTTTTTATTCCTGTTTACATGTTCTCACAAGACCTGACTCACAAGTTTCTGTGGTATCAATTAGCATCCGAATCAGAGATCTGTGCTCTGATTACCCAGCCAGAGACTTCCTAAACAAAAACACCTACACCTTGTACTTTAGCAGCTAAATCACCACAGTCTTGCAATTGTGTAGGTGATGTAGCATTTTGCTTACCTACCCAAAATTCTGCTTCTTGAGAAATCAGGCTGGGAAGGTTCAAAAGGGTAGTGGTCCCCACCCCCATCCCCAGTATAGGAGCCCCCCTCTCTTCACTCTCTTCACTCCTGTTCCTCTGCCACTCATTCCCTCCTGCCCCCCATTCCAGGAGGTAGTGTAAGAAGAAGAAAAGTGATTGGAGGCACTCCTTAGAGGGCCATCACAGAATAGGAAGTAATAAATAGACTGAAAGTGATTGAGAGTCCTCCCCAACCCATATTTTAGCATTTTGGCTGTTTTTTTTTTTTTTTTTTTGTAAAAGATGAAACATCAGAGGACTACAAGCAATGATCAAAATGCAAGAGCTTTTCACAGATCCTGCTATTAAAATTATATTACTGAACCAGAGAGAGAGAGAGGTGGGGGGTACAGACCCCATATATTTTGCCATCCATTAGGAGGGAAGCATGATGGAAAGTTTCCAGCCAACTGATGATTTCAGCTGACTCCTGCAAGGGTCACCAAACCTATATCGCTAACATATATCCTATGTATGAAAACCAAGAGCAGCCATGGTTATCTTTCCTCTTTGCCAATCATTTAATGTTCTTACTTATCAATTCCACTTTGATTAAAAACCCAGCTGATCCTTTAGTTCTGTACAATCACGACTGTCTTCTCCCCTTAAGGTTTTAACTTACTCAGAAAGGTGGTCTCTGCTATACAGGATATCTTCTCCTGAGGATGTCCTTGAGAGTTTTAGATGTCTTATATACCGAGCTGCTAATTGCATCCATCCTGCCCACATTGGGGAGGGAGCAATTATGCATGTGTGGAATCAATTGTTGCTTTCACAATCCCTTTGAAGCATAATAAACTGATCTGACTAATCTCTGTTCACTATAACCTGCTGACATTCTGTGGATGAGAAAACATCCAATTTTAATGTAGTCATGACCTCTTTGGGTAGTAATGGAATGTATTCTTATCTGATGCTTACCTGACATCAGTGTAGATCAGTGTTTCTCAACCTTGGCAACTTTAAGATGCGTGGACTTCAATTCCCAGAATTCCTCAGCCAGCTGTGCTGGCTGGGGAATTCTGGGAGTTGGAGTCCACGCATCTTAAAGTTGCCAAGGTTGAGAAACACTGGTGTAGACACACACAAGACAGGTCCAGGATAAATCCAAGCCTTGTTCAGGCATTTGGTTGAATGTATGGAGGGCTCAAACTGGAGAAGGATGAGGTCCCTATGTTGGCCACATCCTCTTTCTTTGAGCTCCATTTATTCAATTGTCTGTACTACCTGGGGCTCTACTTTGTTAGAGATCTGGATTGCCTAGAGAAGTTCTCCTGCTAATGCCAAAGACAGGGCTCTTCACCCATCATGAAAATGATACGAATGTGAGATGAACTGTCTCCATTGCCCATCCATATCCAGCCTCTCTTGTCTCTTTTCCCATTTGCTATAGACACATGATGTTCCCTTTGGATGGTGTCAGAATAAGAGTGAAAAGACAAATGCAGGTAGAACTAAGGAGGATTTAAGGTCATCTTCCTTAGGGCCTGAGAATGAGATGAAGGCAACATTGTCAGGGCACAGCATAAAAAAGAGGTTGCTAGGGCATTTTGGTGCTGTGGTTAGGGGCAACGTTCCCTCCGATTTCCAGCTACATGCATGAAGGTTTAGGGTTAAAAGGGGATGGGCCTGCATGGACAGCCCAATTCTCTACCCACTTTGAACCCTTTCACTCCTTCAACTAAATGCCTAAGCAGGATTTAAAAGATCTTGCTCTCCTGAATACAGCTACATCAAGGGTAACCAGACTTACGTGGATAGGACCAAACATTTCGTGTTATTTAGTTGAAGCCTCAGACTGCTAATAATATTATAAACAAACCATAAATCCAATGTATTGCTAAAGACTTTGCCTTTAAGGTAAGCCAGTTATCTTTAAATAAAGCATTTTAAGCCAGTTCCCTTAAAATAAGTAGCATAAAATACGTAATACGCTGCTAGCCGTGCAGATAATGTTGTGGATATAGGAAGCTATTTTATACAGGTCAGCAAACGTGGTGACTTGATATATTTTGTAATAATATGATTCAATAATTTGTAACATGAAACATGCTGGTTGGCTCCTCTGCAAGTTTATAGTCAATAATATCTGGGGATAGGGAACTGACACCCTATATTTTCCTCCATGAACAAAACCAGAGCTCTCCTTCCAAGATTTTAAAAGTTTAGAAAGAAGCAACATCTCCTCTGAAGACAAGTTGTGAAAGCCCTTGAAGCACAGGGACCACTTTCTGGAAGATGTGGCTGCCTACCAGTATTGCTTTAAGGAAGATCACTTCACTTGCACTGATATCCTTCAAATAGTTTGCCCGGTTACAGCAGCTTAAAAAGGAAATAGTTTGGGAATATAGAATAATGAACATCTTGAGCTGAATTTTGTTTTATTTTGCCTGGACTGGGGAAGCCAGGGAAGATGTAAGATCATCTTAGTGTTTGTTACTTTACTGGCATGATAAGGTAGCTCTTGGAGGGTAAAAAATGAAGCTGAGAATTCACAGAACTGTGTAGCAAGTTGGAGGGTTGGGAACTCATGAACTTATTGGATCTCACTGAACAGAAGCATAACCCTTGAGGAATGGATGATCCTTTGGAGACTTTAGATTTTTGAAGGATCCAGTAAATGGATTACTTTGCTTGAGAAAAATGGATCTTTTCAAGCAAAGGAAAAATACAACAGAGAAGCTTTAATCGTGGGTTACACGTGGTTGGAAGCTACACCATCAATAAGGCATGCAAATTTAGGGTTAGCAAAGCAGTTGATTGCTACAGTAACCTGGTTCTGTAGAAAGGATTATAGTCAGCTGAAGTCTTTCCTCACTGCTAAGCTGAATTGTTCTCCACCCATCCTTAAATTGACAGGAACATGGCAAACATGGAATATGCTGTTCTCATAGTTGATCCCTGTCCTATCTTGGTTTCAAATCACGCTGATTTTTTCCCAAGGTAATAGATGACAAAGCCTAACTATTTTCACACATTGTGTGGCTACCCTTGGAGTCCACTCATCTTAAGGAATTCACCTTATCGGAATAAGGGAGAAAATATTACTACAGCATCAGTAGGGCTAAAGATGATTTAAGCCTATCTCACTCATGGGCTGTGGATGAGATGAAGTCGACATCATGAGGCCCAGCAGAAAAAAGAGGCTGACAGAACACATTTGTGCTATAGCAGGGTACAATGGAAAGACCTCAAGAGGCACCAGGAACTCCACAAAAAGAGGTTATAATGTTGGAGAAGCTAGGTATATTACATGTTTTGTAAAAGTTTCCTCCTCCTCCTCCTCCTCCTCCTAAGTGCCAATCCAAGAAGTAAGTAAGTTGGGCTTGGTTAGTAGTTGGATGATGGATCACCAGGAGCCACAAGACTGACTGGGAAGTCCAAAACATGCTGAAAGATGGCAATGGTAAACCATTTCTGTTGGGACTAGAGTGCCCACAATTAGATAAACACCAGTATGTCAGCCATATCTGAAGCAATTGCCTCCACAATTCATCCACAATTCATCTGATACAAAATACATGAAGCAAGAGGGAGAAATCCATCAAGTATATCTGTAGGAAGTGACTATGGATAAACCCAAATTTCTGGTTGTACAATTGCTCCAGAAAGCGGAGTTGGCAGAAAATTCTATGCGTTGCACAAATGTACTAAGCAGAGTTTGTTGGACATCTTGATCAAGTGATTGGGGAAATTGTACCTCTTTTATTTCTGTTTTGATATACTCCCACTAGCCCGAGGTCAATGTGAAAGACCTGTCTAAAGCGTGGATGCTAGGTTCTGACTTCTAAAGTCATTATAACATATGAGGCTGAACAAACTGTGTACATTTTATGTGGTGCAGAAGTTAAAATCCTTATATTACCACCTCCAATCAAAATGTTAAAATATGACATTATATGCTTTTTTGCATCTAACATAGGATCTGAGTTAATACTTTGCATGAAGTCACAAGCAAGTTTAATTTAGAACTTCCCAACTGCGTTGCAAAAATTCAGATGGCAGGAGGAAGATTGAGAAAATCTATCTCTTTGGCAACTATCTAATTGCCCAGAGTCACTGGGAGCTGGGCGGCATATTATACACACACACACATACACACACACACACACACACACACACATATATATATACACATACATACACACACATGCTGGATATCTATCTATCTATATCTATCTCACCGTCCTATAGAGACATCCAGAATTCTGCAACCTAGATCTGGTGGCCACATCTAACCATAATTTATTGAAGAAACCACAATTTGCTGAATTCACACAACCTGCTAAGCCACTCCATAGCTTATGCTACATACAAACCCTTTCTGGGGGAGTTTAGCTTTTCAAATTAAAATCCCATCATTGTAACCGAAAGCCTTTGATTTCTGGCTTTGATCTGTTATCTCAGAAATCCATATGAAAGAAGTCTCGATTTTTCAGGCTCAAGCTTGGAAGGAAGAGGCAACTGCATTAAGAGTCACATCGATTTTATGTAATCAGCTCCTTAAAGCAGTTGCATCTTTTTCAGGGGTAAACAGAAGTGTGGAAAAAGAGGAGCTATTTTAATGAACAGCAGAGAGGAGTTGCGTCCATATTCAAGGCACATCTTCCAAATTATTTTTGAAGCATTTACAGCCCTCTTACATAGTACTGGTCTATGTCAAAAATAAATACTATTTTAACATTCATGGTGATATGTTTGTCCTCTAAGCTACTACAGCTGTTTCCTGGGGAAAGAGCTGTAAAAAAATTAGAAGTTCTCTAAAAATTTGATTAGACAGAAGGATTATAATTGCAGCCAATGTTTTTTTTTAGCCAAGAAGAGACTTATATGAGAAAACAGGAATTAGCCATTTTTGAAGAGCGCAGCTGCTGTGCTTTGATTCAACTGCAACTAAACATTGGTGATGATCTGGATTTAATGTATTTTGATTGTCAAAGGTCAGAACTTCACATTGGGTCCTAGATTCATCTGGTTTAGAGAAGAGAAATGAGGATAAATTTTTCACTTCGGCAGCTTTGAGAAACATCATCCCAGGGTCAAGTTTAACACAGCTGAAAACTTAAGCTTGTGAAACTTGTTTTGCCAAGTTGGGGGCTTGGTCGGTAGGACCATCAGCATGATAAATTAGTTTTGTTATATGGGATGTAGATTTGATTATTTACAAGGTAAGGCTTGAGTTTGAAATTAGATTTTCTGTGATTCATCCCAAATTATAAAATTGGGGACTTGGATGCTACCCAGAGTTGGTTGATTCGAATGGCCTTTAAACCCAGTAGGTGACTAAGTCAACTTGCTAAGCATCTTTAAGACATATACATTCCTGTAAGCCAGCTTTAGGGAGCTCTCTGTGCGGGTTTTAGAAAGCCATGGGCATCAGGGAAGGGGGGAGCAAATGGTGTGTTGTGACATCACAGGGCAAACTTCCGCCCCGTTTTGTACTTGCATCATGGCATGGCATGGCAATTTGTAAGGGGCGGGGCTTGGAGTGTGATGTCACAACAAACATTTTGTCATTTTTGCATCATCGCAGTTTATACTGGGTGTTTCTGAAGGCCAGATTATTTCAGGCTAGACAAAGAAAACAATATTTTCCGAGTGGAAAAACTGAAGCACAGCCGGTGCTATCTACCTGAACATCTAAGAGTGGATAAGAATTATTTTGGGTATTACTTAGGGCTCCCATATCTCTAAGCAGCCAATTAGGATTCTATGTCTCTCTTTGTTGCTCTTTATTATTCATCTGGATTTTTGCAGTCCAGTTATGTAGCCCTAGTAATCTTCAGTACATTTGCTCTTCTTAAAGCCTTGTTATCGGCAAATGCCCTGTAACTGAATTATTACTGTTGAACTGCTTATATTGAATTGGTAATAAAAGAATATGATCAAAATGCATTCTCTCTCTCTCTTTGCATTTAGTGTATGCATTGTGCAAAACTCTAGGAAATACTATATTCAAGCCTCAAAGAGGAACCATCTAGATCAGTGTTTTTCAAACTTGGCGACTTTAAGATGTGCGGACTTCAACTCCCAGAATTCCCCAGCCAGCATGGCTGGCTGGGGAATTCTGGGAGTTGAAGTCCACACATCTTAAAGTCCCAACTTTGAAAAACACTAATCTAGATGGACATTGGCCACTGGATTCAAAGTAGATTTATTAATCAGTATCGGCCTTTTGAAGTAGGCCAGATCAAGATACAGACACATGATACAGCTTCCAAGAATATTCTTTAATTGTAAGATATAATAAAAGAATCTTGAAAGCCTGCCAGAGTTTTTCTCTGCCCATCTTTTACTAGGCGGGGTTATTCTGAGTTTCTTTCTCATGCATCCTTCAGTCTTCGAACTCTGTAATTGCTTCTTCCAGCTCCTCTTTCTTTATGTATTAATTGTTTAGATAATATATTGTATGACTCTGAGTGAAAAGCAAAGTTTAAACTGAAACACAATATAAAAAACATTATAATATACAACTCAGAACATATAATTCAGAAAAGAAACAACAGCTGAGAGTAAAAACAGTATAATATAACATCTATCTGCCCAGGCTTCACTAACTTCCTTTTCCCTCCTTAAGATTCATTCATGCCTTTCCCAAGGCCATCTCTAAATTCCTTTACAGTCAGGGACCTAAACAGATCACAATTTTACAAGACAATATTTTGGGTTTTCTTTTTTTCCCAAATCAAAATATTTTTTTCTGGTAAGGATACAAATCTGAAAACTAAGGCACTCCTTTTTTTTAAATTATGGGTTGCTAGAGTAGTAATAACAAAATATTGGGAAGATGGAGAAGGGACATGTAAGAAAAACTGATATGACAAAGTGCGGTCTATTGCCTTCATGGAAAAATTAGCATATCAGTTGAGTTCAGTTTAAGAAAATTAAAAAGAAAACTTTTTTCCTTATGGTATTGTATAAAATACTTTAATGAGCAATAGAGCAATAAACCACCTACATCATACTATGCGAGATTATGGAAGATATAGATGTTGTAAATATAGCAAGCCTACAGACACTGCCTGTCAAGCCCAGCCCAAGAATGACAGAGAAACAGTCCAGCCAAGTTCAGTTCTTCTTTATACCATATAGACAGAATCTTGCCAGACTAAATCTGTCCCACTCTAACTTAGTGGATATACCCTGGGAGATTCTAGGGAGTGGTTATCCTAAGTAATTTCCTCTTCCCATGCTCCTGCTCCGGACTGCGTTGACTCTTGTCTTGCTGCCCTTCCTGGAATGTGCTCCCTCCTTCCTGAGAAACTGCTGCATTGTAGTTTAAATCCTCCCACTTTGTAGATACATTCCATCCCACTGCCGTTTTGCTGTTCTTATCACCATTGTGTAGGCCCTCAGGTGAGCTCTTATGAGTGCTTGGTTGTGACCACTTCTGCTTTTCTGCCACTCTGCACTCTGGGTGTCTTTTAGTCACTTCATTTCCATTGGCTTCTCAGGAAATGAGCTGCCTGGAATTGGTGACTGGGAAAAGGCAACTCTAGAACAATCTCATTGAGTTTTCTGGCCATCTGTGTATTCACCAAGTGACCAGGTGTGAAATGGAACTGCCTGCCAAATGGTCAGAAATACTCAAGTGCCCTCTGGAGGTCCTAAGAGTCCATTAGAAGTGGACTAAAAGTGTTTAGAATAGTCCACTCCAAACTTCTGAGGTTGAGGGAATCCGTGATCTGCAGTTTGATGAGGAAATAATCTGACCACAGCAAAAGTCTGATGTCAGTGTCCTCCATCTTCAGATCACAACTAATCTACTAAAGACCAGGTCTAGCAGGTGCCTTTCCATGGGATTCAGGATTGTAATCCAGCCATCTGGATCAGAACAGGGCAAATAGCTTAGATCAGTGTTGTCCAAACTTGGCCACTTTAAGATGAGTGGACTTCAACTCCCAGAATTCCCCAGCCAGCATGGGGAGTGGGAGTTGAAGTCCACTCATCTTAAAGTGGCCAAGTTTGGACAACACTGGCTTAGATGAAGCGTATTCTCCTGTAAAAATCTAATTGGTCCCACTATGCCTTCTTCTGTCCATCACAGTCCCCCACTCCTGCACCTCCAGAGACCTCCAATGCCTGCTTTCCCATTCCTGTCCTAACAGGTCCCAACTTCATACATACCTTACCAGCATTAGCCATCATGTGTAGGCCACTTCTCTGGGCCTAGTCTGGTCACAAAACATTCACCACATTCAATATCTCCCTAAACTCTTTCTCCATTTTCACTGATCTGGCCGAGCAGCTCATAATGCTGGTTTCCCCTTCACCTGTAGAAATTGGAAGAAAAGTGGACCAATGGTCAGGCACTACATTTTACCTAATGTTTATCACTATTTGAGTGCACAATGTCAGCCCTATAAGATATACCAGACCAAGAAATAGACTCCACATAGGCCTAAAACTACTTTTATTAAGATAAAATGAAAGTAACAGAATCTTGCAGGTCTGAACGGATCTTCCCTCTCTCCATTAAGATCATCCTCTTTCCTCTCTACACATGTGGATCTACAGTACTCTCTAGTCTATTATAGAAGACTTAAACAACCCCTATCGCTGCAGTCCCCTGATTTCCCTCCTCGGTAATGGGGACGAGTAACAAAATATGCACAGCGATGTTTCAATGTGAATTCTACCTTTTATGTACTGGCATGTAACATCATGACCCAGGTACCAAAGGCTGGAGCTTTCATTGAGATGTCATGGCACTTTGTTCTGGCGTTTCGGTTAGGAATGGAGGCCTGTGCTGAGAAAGTGACAGACGAATTTAAGCTGTGTCCCTAGTGGGCTGCGGACAAGAGGAAGGCAATGACATGGGGACCAGGTGGAAAAAAGAGGTTGCCAGGGCATTTTTGAACCATGATGGGGAGAAGTGTGGAAAGGCCCAGAGAAGTACCAATTCCTACAATCTGTGCTTCTAGACTATCTTTGGCACAGCAACAAGTCCATGGCAAGTCCCACAGAGATCTCAACATTCAAGATGTCTATAAGAAACTGTCTTGCAGAAGGTTGAAACACGTCACCAATCTAAAATTTCCTTTACTGCTGTTTCTCTACAATGACATGCTATGCCTCTGTAGGGGCTCGCCTATTAAGCTGCCCCAAGACCCAGATCTTTGTGAGCATTACCTTGAGTATTATTTTTTTCTTCCTGTTTATTTACTCTCCCAAGACTTGCACCATAGGGCCTGGCGGTACCAATTAGCATCAGAATCAGAGATCTAGTTTTTGATCACCCTGCTACAGACTTCCCAAATAAACATCCACGCCTTGTACTTTACATCTAAATCATCACAGTCATGCATGAAAGGGTTCAAAAAAGATGTTGGGTTGGGGGGGTACATCCCTGCCACTCATTATAATGTCTTTACAAGGTCTGTCTGTCTATCTGTCTGTCTATCTATATCTAAAACAGAGCAACAAACAAAAAATTATGTGCTTATACATCCCCATGGATCCATCACTAGCTGAGTTCAGTTTGATTATCATATTGCAAACTATATTTTTTAAAAGTAGAATTGATAAGAGGCATGTATCACAACTGTCGTGTTGAAATAGATGTTCCAATGGATAAAAACAAAAATACAAGTTTTGCAGAGTTTAGTGTTCTGCCATGAGAAAGAAAGCAGTATAGAAAGTTGCTGGGCAAGCTGATGATTTCTGATGATCTGAATTCATCTACTCTATGAAGGCAGAATAAGTCATTAATTCAGAAGAATAATAATTTAAAAACAACCCTTCAGTCTCTACCCTATTCCTCTTTCTCTATAAATGTATTCTCTTTTTAATTAAGTTCATTCTAGGGGGCTGTCCAGCTATGTATGGCAAAAATTTGCCTTTTCTGAAGATGCTTGTTTTAGTCATGCCTGGATGTGAATCCATCTAAGTTTACACTATTCAAACCAATCAATGAACAAATCTTAGTCATTATTAAAAATTCAGAGTGTTTTTAGATTTACAGTGCAGTCCAACATTAAAAAAAAAAAGAATAGTAGGAGAAAATTCGTGCAAAAATGCATTATATTCAAGAATGCAAATTAAAATGCAGGTTTAAAGAAATATTCATCAGAAATATAAACATTTCAAAAATCTCAGATTTGATAAGCCAACCTTGACAGAATAGCAGAAATAAATTGATAAAAAATGAATCAGATTTGACCTAACTGTAGAATCATAACATCATAGAGTTGAAAGTGACTTTAAAGGCCATCTGGTCAACTCTCTTCCTTGGTGTAGGATCCACCAAATCGTCTCTGACAGATGGCCATTCAGCCTCAGTCTAAAGCAGTGTTCTCAACCTCAGCAACTTTAAGATGTGTGGACTCCAACTCCCAGAATTCCTCAGCCAGCATAGGAGTCCACACATCTTAAAGTTGCTGAGGTTGAGAAACACTGGTCTAAAGGCTTCTAATGAGGTACAATTCACCACCTTTGTCAGCCTGTTTCACTGGCTGACAGCTTATCCATGAAGGGGCATTTTCTTATCTCGGCCCTTGAGAAATGCTATGAGAAAGTTGTTGAAAGATACAAGAGTGAACACTCTGAGTACTGAAAAAAAAATGTTCGGTTTAAGTACACAAATCTGAATCCCACCTATGATATTTGAGGAAATTCTATATCTGTCACTGTTTCAGGGCAGCATTTGATTCCCCGTTCCCATTCTTGACAACTTGGAAGATAAAAGCAGCCAGGGATGTCCACAAGGAGGTCAAAAAAGTCAGAATGGCAGCCACAGCTGTACAATTGAAGCCCCTCCTGTTTTTTTTTTTATGTTTGTCAAAATAAAAAATGGGGCTTTGATTGCATAGGTGTGGCCACCATTTTGACTTTTTTGACCCCCTTCCTGCAGACACCCCTGAAACCAACACTGGAATATTCTCGCCACTACTCATCCAGAAAGTCTGGAGTAGTGTACCAAGACTGAGAACTCAAACATTGTAGAAGGAAAGTCAACGTAAGTCAAAAGTTGAGATTTGGGGCTAGCCTTTGCCTTTACTAAACCCACTTCTAAGTAGAACAGCTGCATTTGGAGGTAACAAGTGAACTGAATCATTTGCCTGAGGAAGGTGGACTGAATGACCTCCAGAACAACAGTCTTACTCCCTAAACCAAGTTCCACACCCCAGAGAGATGTGCCAAAGATGTGACAATGAAAACTTAATAGCAGTTGGACCATAATGAGTTCTCCTGGTGCGGAGAGGACAACATGATTGAGCAGTGCCTTGGAACAAGGCAACAGAGGAGTGGAGTTGCCCACAGGGCCACCAAATGTCATGCTGGAAATTTTCTGCAGCTTAAGGAAGACCCTTGTGCTCCCCTCCAATCCATAATTTGCTGTGTCTAAGATCATAAGAGAGCCAGTCGGGTGAACAAATCAACCCAGAGTTCTCACTCAAGGCCCAAATGACCAGGCTTAAATTATCCTACTTTGCACACATTCTGTGAAGACCCAGCTCTCTGGAGAAGGTTCTGATGCTGGGAAAAGTGGAAGGAAAGAGAAGAAGAGGATGACCAGCAGCAAGGGGGATGGACTCAGTTACAGTGAATGGGGTGGCAATGGGCATACCATTCATTGGAAGACCAGATTAGGGACAGATCGTCATGAAGAAAATCTATGTGGCCACTAAGAGTCAACACTGACTCAATGGCACATCATCAATCAGTCTACCTTGAGGAAGAGAATAGGCATGAAGTGATGAAGAATCTTTTTTATGTGACAAGCAGCTTTTTCCTCATTAATTCTGTCTCTGGGAACTCAGCATAGGCAATCATCTCATAAGACCCAAGTAACCCCTGGCTCAATTAATCAATTAGCCCTTGTAATGAGTGGTTGTTAAGAGTCAACAGAGCAATTAATCAATCAATCCAGGATTATAATTCTAGGATTCCAAAGATTCAACGATTCTATGAATCTAAAAGAGCCCTCAGCTCAATTAGGACAAAAGGCCCCATGATGGGAATTTAATCCAAGACGGGTGAGACACTGTTTGGACCATTTAGTTCTTTGTGCTGTTAAGGTTTACCAGTTTAGAAGTGTATGTTTTGGGATGGGCATTAGGACAAAGAGGATTAAAAATGAGATAAAGTCAGCAGCAGCTCCTGCTTCAGATAAATGGGTGTTCCCTCCATTCATCTCCAGGTTGTTTGCAGGACTGAGGAGCACAGCTTGTGTGACCAGGAGCCCAGGAGGGAGGAAGAAATTATTTTTCTTCCATGCTCATGCACTCTGTTCAGTGCATGAGCATGAAAGAGAACAAATGGACTGGAAAAACCTCCTGGTTGAGAGTGGAGGGGAGGGAAGTTGCGGGGGGGGGGCAGAGAAATCAGACCAAAAGGTAATTTTGTTACATGATCCCCGTTTCTAAAACAGAGCATTCACAGGGCTGCATGGTGCATAGAACTGGTCGATGTAATAATCCCTTTATTTACAAATATGCAAGCTGAGAATACCGGGAGGCAAATAACATGGGGATGGATAAAAGGCAGAAATGGCATCATCCTGATGACGCACGCGTGTGATAGGCAAGATGATTGGTTGAACCCTCTGTTTGTGCTGCCCTCCACCTTCAGCATCCCAGCTAGCAGGAAAGAAATCTACAAGTTGCAGTGCTGCGGCAGGAATAGGCTGCATCTCACACCAGAAGTGCCTCTTCCAGATGGCCACATTAAAAGGTTCTCTACCAGCAGGAAAGGATGCTAGTAGAAATGTGCAATTCCCAGGCCAATCTCAGCCACGCCAGAGAAAGGTGCTGTCCTGGACACCTATCGCAGAGCAGACCAAGCATAGAAAGGGACCGGGGACTTTCCCCAGCTCCATTTCCCCTCCCACCTACTGGAGGAAAACCAGTCTCTATCTCTAATGGGTGGGTGTGGGTTGGATGAATGGAGGCAGGGGGTTAGCCTCTTTTCAGATTGCCCAATTAACAGGTTGAAGGCATGGAGGGGTGCATGGGGTGACATTAGATTTCACCCAGTGGTTTCATGTAGATGTTAAACAGGAGTGGGGTGAGAACAGAACCCTGAGGAGCCCACAGAGAAGGAGTTTGGGGTCAGATCTCTCCTCTCCTATCAACACCAAAACCTTTGTCAGCCCCATGATGTAGACCAGACCAGGGAATCAACTCCACCGGCAGACTAACCTGCCTTTGTTAAGATTGGCTATAGTAACAGAATCTTGGAAGTCTGAATGTGCTTTATCTCCTCCCCTTCTTATACTGCTGTAAATTAGGGAAGTGTCTATCTGAGATGGTTTTGCGTATATTCTGCATGATTTGGCTGAAGCCGGTTTTCTGCCTCATTGCTTTAGTAATGGATCTTGCCTATCACTGTCAAGGTCATCCTCTTTATTCTCTACCCTGGTCCTGGAGGAAGGAGTAGAACCATTGCAACACTCTGTTCTCCACTCCTAACCCCTTGAGCCAACTCAGAAAGTACCATGATCAACAGTATTGAAAGCCATTGAGAGATTAAGGGTGGATGCACCACTCCTATCCACTCCTACTAGAAGTCATCTACAAATGTGATCAATGCCATTTTGGTTCCATAACCAGGCCTGAAACCTGACTGAAAGGAGTTAATTTAATTCACTTTCTCCAAGGTCCTCTGAAGCTACAGTGGGACCATCTTCTCAACTACCTTCCCTAAAAAGGAAAGGTTGGAGACAGGATGAAAATTGTCTAACACTGTTGGGTCCAGAGATGGTTTCTTGAGGAGAAGCCAGACTATCACCTCCTTAAGTGTTGACAGGACCACCTCCTCTCTCAAGGATGTATTCACCACTATCTGGACCCAGCCATATGTCATCTCCCAGGAGACCTTAGCCAATCAGGAGGCACATGGTTCTACCATACAGGTTGCTGAGCTGACAGCCCCAAGGACCTGGTTCACTTTCTTGGGATCAATATGATCAAACTCATCCCAGATAACAGATCAAGACTATGCTTCTGTCAACTCCATAGGAACTGCTGCACCGTCAGCATCCAACTTACAGCAAATCTTAGTGATTTTAGCTAATAGATGCCAAGAATATTCCTCACAATGTCCTGGAGGTATACCTCAGGCTTCATCCTACCAAGAACGGACCGAGTCACCCTAAACAGGTCTACCTACTGACTAACTGTGGATGTGATAAGGGCAGAAAAATAAAGGCTCTAACCTGTGTCCAGTCTGATTTGCTCTTCGTCACTCTCCAGTGGCAGTCTAGACATCTCTTCTGCTGTTTCATCACTCTGGTTTACATTTGTAAACCAAGAGGAGCCCTGGGCTCCACAGACAAGGAGGGGCTGTTTAGGTATGATCTGATCCAAAGCCATGGCCACAGCCACAGCCTCATTCTAGGTGGTACCTAAGGCCTCAGTCAGATTCTGCACCAGATCTTTAAGAACAACCCCAAGCTCCTTCTGAAACCCGGCTGGTTCGTCAGGCGCTTGGGGCAGACTGATTGAATAGGTCCTGTCTCCCTACAGCAGGTTGGTTGGTTGGTTGGTAGGTAGGTAGGTAGGTAGGTAGAGATAGATAGATAGATAGATAGATAGATAGATAGATAGATAGATAGATAGATAGATAGATAGATAGATAGATAGATAATATTTTATTGAATAACCACAATGGGCTACATTTTCATAACTTGCCATAAATCATAGTCTTCAAACCACAATGTTGGATTTGTTTAACATTCTATCCCCAAACTACCCTCTTGGATATATACAGTACCTGGCATATGAGAACCAGTATGCTGTATTTGAGATACGATATGATCTGACAAGGTTTTGGGGTTTTTTTGATGACGGCAATATGATACGATCTGACAAGGTGTTTGGTTTTTTTTTAATGACTGTGTTCTGACCCAAAACCATTTTAATCTGTAAATGGTTGTGAACGCTGCTGAGTCATTTGCGTGGGCAAAGCACACTGCAATTTACTGCTGAGTCATTTGGAGGCATAACTTATCCGTTTAGTGATGTGACTGATTTTTTTTTTTTTAAAAAAAAGGTCTGTTCTGAATTAGAGAGAAAGGAGCCATCAGAAAATGCCACTGTGTTCGTTGCAAACTAATGGAGCAATCACACTCGGTCACTTTTTAGTAGCAAATGTGTTTGCATAAAATTCATACAAAAATGGCACCCAGCAAGGAAGGCCTGTTTTAACCTGTGTGGGTTTGGAGTTTTTTTAGGGATGATTTTGTAAGGAGCCTTTTGTGGAACAGGAGTAGTTGGAGATGTAGGACAGCCAAGGACAGCTGTGTTTAATAGAAAAGGATTAAGAATTAAGAAGAAGCTGTACATTACAGGATTTGATGGATGCTGTGGGTAGAAATTGGATTAGAAAGTGATGGGTGGATGATGGGACACTGGGAGATAAAAGGGAAGAAAAGGTGTGACTAATCAGGCCTGGAACTCAGTAGAAGGGTGTGTGGTGGAGTTGAATTACTACCAGACAGGGCTGAAGGGGCCAAGGAGAGATGGAAGAAGCTGTGGTTCCCTCCAGAGCAGCAGCCCTGGGGCAGGAGGAGACAAGGTGAGGGGTTGATGGAGAAGTGAGAGAGGTATCCCAGCCACGAAAGCAGAGTTCATGTTGTCCCGGCAGAGACTGGTGAGGAAGCTGGGGTGAGGCTTGGGGAACAGTAGCATGGACGGTATAGGATGGAGGCCAGAGCAATGGAGAGCTGGCAGCTGGGCGTGTGGCTTCAGTGCAGGCTTCTGGAGCCTGGCCTGATGATGGTAGCCGGAAGTTCTAAGAGGAATGCTGGATTAAGTGACCTGGAGATCTGCTTGGAAGAATGAAGTAAAGGGAGACTTGGTGATGGACTTTGATCTCTTGCTTCCTTGGGTGAGAAACAGGGAGCATTAGAGGGGCCACTTCTTGGAGAGACAGAATGTTGTTCATAGCAAGGCTTCTGCTGTTAATCCGCGGTTAGCAATAATTTCTATCAACTGCACCTTGACTGCAGCCTGTTCAATGCTTGACTGAATCTTGGACCCTGTTTCATTACTGCTGGCAGTACAAATCAGCACATCTCCACCTTTGGCCAAGGAGGTTGTTCCAGACTTTACAAGGCTAAGCGTTCAGAAACATCTTTTGCAAATCTTGGGATTCTTTCTGCTGAATGATACATCCAAGCCCCCCATCCTGGAAAATGTACTGTTTGGCAAGGGATCACCCCCTAAAGCAGCCCACTGTTGGTCATGTTATTCATAGTTACCTGGCTTTTTCCTTCATTTTCTTTTCTTTTTACCGGGGCCCAGCTTTCCAGAAGCCAAGGATTTGATAACAAGCTTTCTTTTCAAGTATAATGATCGATTTAAAACTTTATATACAGCTTCCCATGACATATTTTGCAGATCACCGTTGGATTTAAAAAGAGAAATCACACACGAAGATTAAAAATATTAATATAAGGCATAACACAAATGGGAGAGGAACCATAACAATCTGTCTGTACAATTTGCAAAGGGAAGGAAGTTTCATGTTGAGTCTTCAGTAGGTGCTTCCATGATGCCGTTGGCCTGCCTTGGATGTCACGGGAAAGGACATTCCAAAAAGCAGGTGCCACCATGGAATATAACAAGATGGCACTCTACGAGTGGATCTTTCCATGTTCCAAGTGATTGTACTGACTGAACAGGTGTTTAGTGGGGCAGGCAATCCACTAAGTATCCTAGTCCTGAGTTATGTAGGGTTTTATACATCAAACACTTTGAATCCAGCCCCAGAGTCATCAGCTCTAACCATGATGACACCAAAATGATGTAATGGGCATTGTGACATCATGATGCAAGCTCCAGTCTTTTATGCTTGTGTCGGCCATTGCATGCCAGTACATAAGGGATGGCATTTCTGTTGCAATTCATGTTTTGTCACTGAACTCCCTCACCTGATCCACCTGGACCCACTATAGCTACTTGGTGGACAATGTGATTGCTTTACCCAGATACAATAGATGCATAGCCAGGTGCCCCACTCCACAAACTAATCCTACCTACCTTCTGCACCAGTTGCAGCCTCTGGATCAGATAGAAAGGTAACCCATCTAGATCACATTACAGTAATCCAAAGCAAGGTTGCCAATAAATGTTGCTAAGTGTCATTCACTTCTATTGATTAATCGGTTGACCTTATCAAAATGAAAGACAACACCAGTATGCCAACCTGTAAAATAAATGCCAGGAGACAAAGATATACTGTAAACAAAGTGAATTCAAATAAATCAATCACCTTTGTATGTTACCCTGATCTGAAAATGAGTTTTCAGTTTGGCAGTTGAGGGCCACCTGAATCAATGTATTAACAAACTATTAGAGGCTTTTGTAAGCCATGAATTAGCTTTAGCTAGAGTTATTCCATTGTCATCCCTTTGTCTGGGCTTTTGCTTGTTAAGAATCAGGAGTCCTTTCACTTGCTAGCAGGGCTAGAAACATTGGCCACAAAGGCTTTGTAGGCTGACCACAGACACTCCATGCATGGGCTAGCTGGCAGGTTCACACATACCTGGAGTAACTTGCGAAAGGAGTTTTGAAAGGGAGCCTATGACCGGAATAAAGAAAGGAGATGTGGCATTCAGCTCAGGCTGTGGTTAGAGGTGTCTGGACGAGGCTCCGGAAGTGAACAAAAGTTTATCATTAGCATGCTAAAAAGCACACCCAGAGGTGGAAATCTCATATGCAAATGCCCCCCCACTGGACTATTATGGGATAGAATGCCTTTGTGCACATGTCTAAGACACGCACCAATCAGCTTATTCCTTCCTTGTTTAAACTGTAGAAAAGATGGTTTTCGCTTCATGAAGGGGCGCTCGATTTGGACTTGCGTCCCGAGCGCAGCGCTTCGTTTCTGCACAGAAATAATGTGTTGGAACCCACTTTCCTTGACGCTGCATGATTTATTGGCTCGTCGCGCCAGGTGAAAACGAACCCAGTGTTGAGCTGGGCTGGGCTGAATATGAACTTGGCGGGCTTCCTAGTAACAAATGAGTTTGCAGCCTGGAGGAAAAAGACCGTCTATTGCCAGTATCTCAATAAGCTGTTCTTTCAACATAGCGTCTCTAAGAGCTGTCCTCCTACTGAAGCATTTAGCTGGCAGTCAAACAGAACAGGCACGAAGTCTTCTATATCTTCTAAGGCCCCACATACAGTATGTACAAATGTGGCTATGCTATCCCGATCCAGTCAGCCGAAGCAGAGATATGAGGAACCTCAAGATTCTTGCAGGGTTGGCACTCCATCAGGCCAAATGAAGTCAGTTGTAATGCTCATGCTAGGAACTCACAAAGATGACAGTGTGGGTGAATAGATGGGCTGATCCCAAGAGGCGGATAGATACCCATAATAAAGATGCCATTAGTGATAAAAACAAATAAGGGGAAGATGTTCATCCTTTCTTCTATAGCATGCTTGGTGTTCTAAAAAGAACTAAAGACTCATATTTCAAAACATTACCACACTGGGTTTTACTGAGACAAAAGTTGTGAGGATTAAACTAGGCAATCCAATTTTTGTCAGCAATATTTTTACACATCCTACAAGTGGTGGCCGACTAATGTAAGAAAGCTTGTGTTTCTTTAATTTGTGAAGGTCCTGAGAATGAGCTCATTGATTTGAATTCCATGATGACAAGCAAGCAAAAACTTACACTGAACCCACATAACATTGGGTTCCTCAAAAGCTTGAAGTAAGCAACATTTCACCCAAGAGATGAAAACTTTATAATTCTGGATTGCTATTCTAATATGGTTCTCCATTTCTGTAGGACCATTCATCACAAGCTGTAGGACTGAATCAAAATAAGGTCAGAAATGATCCAGGTGAGAAAGAGCTTCCATTACAAGTTAATTAAAAAGACAACTGGTTCCCCAGGTGCAGAAGTGATCCTGTGCTCAATAAATTGGAGGAACATAAAGTAGGTGCCATCTGTTGGGTCAAACCATTACTCCATCCCAACTGGTTAGGTTAATGCTTGTTGGCCAACCTTATTCTCCAGGTCATAATAAGTATAGGGTGTTCTTTGGTGACCTACAAATGATAGAGATTGATCCTAGGATTTTCTACATGAGCAGATGTTCTATCCTAGAGTGACTATCTCTCCCCAGAATATTTCCCATCAAGGAGATGCTGAACTCCATAGTTACGAAGAACCCATTTTATCTGGGCGGGATGCTGATTCCATACATTCCCTTCACATTCATCTTGGTGTCTGAGATTTAAAAAAAAAGCCATATTGGTTTTGGGGAAAAAATAAAATAAAAAAGTAATTGTATATACAGTATATAATTTGTAATGGTTTTAAGGATTGAAATTGTTCGCCACTCAGAATCACTTGGATTGAGATGGGCCGTATAAGGGATATATCTGGGGAAATGATTTTATGAGCTACACCAGTGATTCTCAACCTTTTTGAAGCTGCCGCCCCTCCTAAGGAGCGGAAAATTTTTCAACGCCACCCTTTGTGAAAATCCTGTAATTTAGGGTATGGGGGTGGGGGGAGTTATTGAATTATAAAAGGCAAAAATTTTAAGTAATTTTTTTCAGTAGACTTACACACCAAATTTGTTCGATTTAACTCGATACTTTTGCCCTGGAAGGTAATTGCATTCTTTTTATTAAAATTAAAATGACTAATGCAAAAAAATATGCTTAAATGCTCTTTTATGTAAATACGTTTATTTCAAAATGCTGTAAATACATTTATTTATTTTTTTGATGCTCTTTTTTAAATTTTTTTAATTTTTAATTTTACTTATTTATTTATTTTTTTGCAAATGCTTTTTTAATGTTTAAAAATTCTTTATTCTTAATTAGATAATTAAAAAAAACAGCAAAAAAATACGCTAAAAGAGTAATATCAACGAAACATGCTTGATTATGTCAGTGGGACGGTTGTGCTTGATGGTTCAGAGCCAGTTTCTGAACGTTCGGTTCAATATTGTTAGAGAGATGAAGGCGCAAGTCCTCTCTTTCCACGATTTGGAGTCGACTTCTCTTTTTTGTAAAATTGTAAAAACAGAAATGAAGCGAAAGAAAAGCAACTCAAGAAACACGGGTCAAATCAAACATTCATATTGAAAGGACCCTCAACGCACGCGCTGCGATTAATCGCGCGGGAAGACAGCTGACGCATGCGCTGTGCTGGTTGGGATCGGAGAAGAATCGTAGTGTCGAGTTCTTCAAGGTCAGCCTACCTAGAATACAAATTCATCTCACCATTCTTAGAAGTGTGTGAGGGCAGCCGTCGCGTAAGTTCGTTTTATTGCTGGTACAAATGGTGTAAACCGGATAATCGATTTAATAAATTTTTTTGGGAGTTTTAAAATTAAGTTCGAATGCCAAAACATGCTCATTGCCCCTCTACCGCCCAAAACATGCCCACCGCCCCCCTACCGCCCAAAACAAGTTCACTGCCCCTCAGCATCCTCCCACCGCCCCCCGGGGGGTGGTACCACCCCCGTTGAGAACCAATGAGCCACACTATCGGGGCTGCATAACATTGTGAAAATATCACTTGTATCAAGTTCAGGTCAGCCCTTAATACCACCTGAATAGAACTATCAAGACAATAAAACACCCCACCCTCAATAATACCGAAAGTTAAATTCAACGCAGATGGCTTGATTACACCACTAATGGGTATACTACTGGAAGATCTGGAGGCTCAGGATGGGGACAGGTCATTTCGGACAAGGTCTATCTATGTGACTGCTAAGAGCTGACATCACCTTGATGGCACATGATCAGTCAGAAACCAGCCCTGTTAAAGCCACAGTATTCAGTTTAAGCATTTTTCTTTTTTTAAAAAAAAAAAAAAAACGGGGGGGACATCAAAGTACTTGTTTGGCACAAAGACATGAAGTAGATTCTTGGCAAGTCTTTCAAGGAGAAGGTTTCTAAAAAAAAAAAAGAGACTACGGCTGAAGAAGCCACTTTTTCTCTTTCTTACACATCGTGGAGGGACACTAAGAACCATCTCATCTCGGTTAGCGTTAGAATTCTTGTTCAATTGCCAGAAGGTTGTTGTGCATCACCTTCCCTTGCCTCAATCAACATTTCTATTCCAAAGTTTCTGTGCATTCCAAACCCTAATCATTTGTAGGCCAATCAATTTCATTAGATCCACAAAACACATTGAGTCACTGCAATAATTATAATGTGGTGGTTATGGTTAATAACCAGTGGTTATTGTTGAAACCATATCCTCATGGTATATCAGACACTGTGATCGGAGAAACTGGATATGTGAGGGATGGGAGAAGGAATCTGAGTGCCTTGCTGTTTTTTTTTTCTTTTTCCTATAGCATATTCCAGTCTGCTTCCGGGTCCAATTCAAGGTGTTGGTTATCACCTTTAAAGCCCTACATGGCATGGGACTGGGTTACCTGAGGGACTGCCTCACCCCCATTATATCTACCCGTCCCACCCGGTCAGGCAGGGAGGGTATGCTGTGGACCCCGTTGATGAAAGAATGTCGACTGGCAGGGTCCAGAAAGAGAGCCTTCTCGGCCATGGTCCCCGCCCTATGGAATACCCTTCCCCCAGAGGTGGGGCAGGCCCCAACTCTCTTGTCCTTCTGGAAAGCAGTCAAGACCTGGCTCTGCCAACTGGCATGGGGCGCAAAAATGGGCAACCAACCCTGGGGGTGGCTAGCACCTTGAAGATGCTCCCATATGTTCACGTCTTACTGACCATCAACATCTTGGAAGATATTACTTGCGTATGTGTTTGGTTTTATTCTATTTTTACTGTATTTTATATTGTTTTATTGTATTTTAATATTTATTGCTGTTTTATTGTGAACCGTCCAGAGTCACTTTTTTGTGAGATGGGCGGTATCTAAATTTGAAATATAAATAAATAAATAAATATTCAGTGTGGATAGAATGTGCAGGAAATTTGAGTGGATTCCATAGCTTCCACAAGTGGATATAACATTACAGTACATTTTAAAGTTCAACCCAAAAATTGTTTAGATTAAAGATATAGGGCGTGAATAAGATGAGAGAGAGAGAGAGAGGGAGAGAGGGAGAGAGAGATTGATTTAAACATATATAGTTGCAAATGTGTGCATCGAGAATTGGGGATGATTTCAAATTCTGGTAAAAAATCTGCTAGCCCCAAATGGGCAATCTGGATATTGTTGATTCTACTTCCTGTAATCCATGGCCATATTGGCTAGGCTGACAAGAGATGGAGTCCAAGAAGTCCATACATCCTGAATAAACAGATCATGGCTTAGTGTAATGTCTACACCCAATCATATATCTCTGACTCCCCTAAAATTCTTTTTAAAAGACAAGTTCAGACATCAAAGTGATTAGGGCACCTTTCCCAATATATTCCTGTTATATTAAATTACAGCCATAGGCAGATATATTAAATTACAACCATATGCAATCGGTCCCAACCACGATGATGCCAAAATGTCAAAATAGATGCCATAATGCCAACCCATTGTCCTTTTGAATCATGCTGGCAGAAGATAATGAAGTTCTAGTCATGTAGTATAGAAAGGCACAGACAGGAATAGCTGAGTTATGGTAGACTTGCCATATCTGGGCTCCAAAATTCTAGATGACCCTCAGATGTCAGCAAAGGCCACCTGGATTTTTGCAGTTCAGATATGGTAGGCTTAGACATGGTGGTCAGTTTCACCCTTTTTCTGGAAACCCTTGAAGAAAGGTGTGGCAAGGTGGATGGACTTAGTTACAGTGGCGATGAGTGCACTGTTGGGAGACTTGAAAGAACAGGTTAGGAATAGATTGTCATGGAGAAAATCTATCTACAGCATGTGGTCGCTTGAAGTCAAAAACAACTTGAGGGCATATAATCAATCAGTTAGTCTTGAGGAAAAGATTCTGCTTTGCTCTTAGTATTAATCATTTGCATGGGAAACACACACAAGGAAGCATTTATTCTCAAAGGGATAAGGAACCTGTGGACCTTCATTTTTTGAACAATGTCTCCTAGCATCCTTTACTACTGACCACCTTTGTTGAAGGTGGTAGAAGTTGTAGTTAACAAGACTAGTAGGCCAAAGGTTCTCTTCTGTAATTGAAGAGAGAGCAACTCTATAGGCAGGCCTTTACCTGGTGATAGAAAGCAGCCATTTAAGTCATTAAAAAAAAAAAAACCAGTCTCGAGAAATAAGTGTATTTGTGTGAACCCAACTTTCCTTTAGTGATTCATAATTGCTGGTTATATCCGGCAGTGGAGATCTACAGATACATCCATTGATGAATTGCAAACCATGCAACCATCCACCTACTCCAGGTTCATTGCTCACACACATACTTGTGCTGGAATGTCATCTTCCATTGTTGAGATTCCATAGCAGTAGAATGTCATAATGGATGGGCGTACAGAGGATTAACTATATGGAGGAAGTCTCATGCTAGGAGGAATGGGAATGTGCTATGAAGGAAGGAGAGAGAGAGAAAGAGAGAAAGAAAGATTGGTAATCTACAATTAAAGTGGGACGGTGCTAAAACAGATGGCTTGTCAGGTGCCAGCAGTGCAGTCACCAATGTGCCCACTATCACCCTTCTTAGTGACCAGCAGTTTGTATGCCCAACCTGACTTTTTTCCCTCTAGATTTTTCAGTTATGAATGAGTGGATGAATGAATGGGAAAGTGGCATGTTGCAGAGCAAAGCAATGGTCTCTAGCATCCTCTTTATTTACAATAATGCCTCTGGATCCCACATCAGCATTTGTATGAAACAAAAACGGTCAGTGGTAAACTAGTGCTTTGTTGGAAACCTGCCTACCTTCCTCTGTCCAAAAGGAAGAAATGATGTTTGTGTAGAGGTGTACAGAGATGGCCTTGAAGAAAATATGTGGTAACTGCTGGGAAAAGATGAGCTTAGCCCAGGTAAACAGGAAGGCATGAGAAAGAAAATCAAGATTGTTCCTCCTTGATTCTCTTGGGTATAAGAGGGAGGAAAGGGGAAATGCTCTCAGGCTTTCAAAATGCTTTTATTGTAGCCTATATCAATAAGGTAGAGTTCTAGTATTTCTTGTGATGTCTGTTTCCTGATTTGGCCTACCTTAAAGGGCAGACAGCTGGGATGATAGAGAACATCCTGGAGGGCTAAAGGGAATGCTAGGACAACATCCTCAAGTGATATCTTATTGTGGCCTCCATGGTGGCTATTTTGTGAATAGGCAATGCATTTTGTGATCACATCTCTCAAAATTGTAGCCTCAAATCTCCACGTCTGAAAGTAAGAAAAAAGGATTCTCCAAAGTAATCCTCTATTGATTCACACAACAAGGGAATCTTGGTTCAGGTGCCTTACCTACTGCTAAACCTGGATTCATACTGTGATTAAGGCTCTCCTCCTTGGGCACATTTTGATCCAAGAGCCAGATCTGAGCAACACACCACCTCTTGAAATCACCTGCCTTATTATGTAAAAATGCCTGACGAATGATGAAAGGAGTTGAGGATCTTTTCTCTACCAACAAAGTGACTCATTGGCTTGAGTCATCCAAAATCATTTTCTCTTCCAAATACTGTTAGGTTATAGATGTGGTTATGAAACATCCTTCTCCAGCCTGCACAACATAAAAGGGACTGAGGAACAGATTCAATTATCTTTTAACCTCATCCAACTTCATGTGTCCACAATGCCAAGTTCAGATATCCTGAAATTTCTTCTGCTTTTGCTGGAAACTCTTGGCTCTGGGGTTGAGCTGACATGTCTTCAATTCTGTGACAGAACCTTACATCTCACTGTAGCTCGGGCATTCCGGACAACCTCTGCTTTTTGCCATATTCCCCAGGATTCTGCCTTCAGCTCATGCTTGGGCTTTGCTATCCATTATTTTGGAGAGAAGTCAGATGACAGCATAGGCAGGATAGGGACAGGCAATGGGAACAGCAAATGTCATGCTGTGGGGAGAGATGAAAACCCATCTTGAGTTCTGCTACTACATCCTTGAGCACCCAGAGTTGTTTTGTAAGTTGGGCAGCCATGTAAATCAAATAAATAAATAAAACTCAAGTGTTGATAAATGTCATTATAGAACACCTTTTGCCATTCTTCATCCTTGGCCATCCTGGCTGAGGCTGCTGAGCTGAGTCATTCAACAAAACTGGAGGGCCATCTCATCTCTCTTTCATCATTTTTTAGCTTTCCTTACGCAATGTTTTCTCTGCTTTCTTTGCAATATGCCAGCTTCCACTTTAATTCCTTTTCTTTCACTTAATTAATTATTTATTTACTATGTTTGTTAACCACCCCAATAGTGCCTACGTAAGTAAACATTGGAAGCTATTTAGCAGTTTTGCTCTGAGTTGGAATCAGCTAATTGGTTTCTGGAATGCACATTTAATAATTCAAATTGGAATCCTTGGATCTTTGCCCTGACTTGATCAATTAAGCACACTGATCTGAGAACTTTTCAAAAGGTGAGAATTGGCTTGAGGATGGACATAGGGGCAGAAGGCTGTGCAGTGCTTCAGATTTGAAGGCAAAAAGGTGCTTTGAATGGGCCGGCATGTGGAATTCCCGCCTGCAACTCCTTAAAGCAGTCTTTTTCAACCTTGGCAGCTTTAAGATGCATGGACTTAAATGCCCAGAATTCCCCAACCAATTCTGGGCGTTGAAGTCCATGCATCTTAAAGTTGCCAAGGTTGAGAAACACTGCCTTAAACCAAAAATAGCTTTGCCCTGGATTGTGCTGCAAGAGATACAAAAGTCTAGCTGTGTTAAAAGACCCAGCTGCTTTAAGGAGCTGCAGAAAGTTGTTCCATCTGGGACTCTGCATGCATCAAAACCTCTTTTCATCTTTGAATCCAAAGCAATGCATAGCCCTAATATAAATGCCTTTAGTTCAGTGTTTCTCAACTTCAGCAACTTTAAGATGCGTGGACTTCAACTCCCAGAATTCCCCAGCCAGCAAAGCTGGGGAATTCTGGGAGTTGAAGTCCACGCATCTTAAAGTTGCTGAGGTTGAGAAACACCGATCCAGATTAAAAGTAACAATTTGTTAGTAGTAAAGAACAATATAGGAGCCTGAAAGGGTAGCTATCTTTATGTTAAAAACCAAATGTGAGTTTCTGGAATGGCATCATGGCTTGGAATAAAAAAATACAGTATAAATGTTGCTGGGTCCTGCTAATTTAAAGACCTGTGGAAAGCATGTTTCTTAAAGATGATATCACACTTTTGGTAGGGTCTTAAGATACTAAATTGCATGGGGTGGGCTTTAATAATGAATAATGAATTCAGCTAAACACACACGGTTTTCAAATTTTAATATTCACTTTATTACATATCTCTGTTTTATCTTATACTATTTTATCCTACTTTGTCTTCTTACTCTATCTTGCCTTACTACACTGATCTATTTTATCTCGCTGTAGTCTATTTTACCTTATTTTACTGTACCTCACTTTATTTCATTTTATTGTATCTTACTCTGGCTGAGGCCTATGCATTGATATGGTCAATTGACTAATCAATAAAGTATATATATATAATAATAGCAGTGTTACCCTCCATCTATTTCTGGCCGGGAAGTGCCCTTCCAAAGTTAGGCCAAGTTCGCACGATTTGTCATTTTTGCTTTCTATAAAAGTTTACAGAACTCTTCGGAAGGCACGAAGTACAAGACTGGTGTTTTTCTCTGCAGCTTGCCTGATTCTCTTTAATGGATTCAGGTGGAGGGGCTTGGAGAATATTCACTGATGCCAGCTTTCCCCAGAATAAAAAAGATGCTTCACCCATCTTCCTGCTACCGATCCCATCTTGTCAGAGCTCTCAGGCCGTGAAACTTGGTGAAAGCTGGCATTTGACACAGCTCGGCACCCAGAGGAACTGCCCGGTCACATTTTGATATAGAACACTGCAGTGATGACCCACGTCACCCCTTTAACATTCTTCTTCACCTTTTTCAAGCCCTTCCCTGATACGTAGATTTGGACTGCAGTGAATGATAAACCACAACTCAACATAGCCTACCGGTCCAGCGGGCTGCACTGAAGCCTGCCGTGTGTTCCTCCAGCACACAAGTGAATTCAGCTGCTGAATTTCTGCCTGCTGTATTGAGGGACACCGCTTTGGGGCTTTTCATTCTAGAAAGGAGGTGGATGAGAGGGGACATGATTGAGGTGTACAAAACTACACATGGTGTGGATAAAGCAGACAAGGTGAAGCTATTTTCTCCTTCCCAAAACACTAGCAGCAGAGGTCACCCAATGAAATTGAATGTTGGAGGAATCAGGACAGAGAAAAGGAAATCTTTTTTTTACACAGCACATGATAAAATGTTGGAATTTGCTACCATGAGATGTTGATGCTGGCTTGACGGGTTTCAAAAAAGGGCTGGACCAATTTATAGACTTCAAGGCTATTCGTCTTGATGGCAGTGAGACTGCTTCTGAAAGCCATGGGTGGGGAGACCAGTGGGCTTCCTTGGGCAGTTTGGCTGGCCACTGTGAGAACAGACTGCTGGACTACATGGGCCAGGGGTCCAATCCAACAGGGCCCTGCTTATGTTCTTATGTTCTCTGCCAGAAAAAATGAATGGCAGTTCTGGGGGAGAGTTGAGTGCAAAGTGCAAGCATTAATTATTTACCTGATGAATTAAAACCAAACAATTATTTTGCTGCAGCCTTTCCCACTCGAGGGTTCTCCATAAAATACGCTATTCAGCCATGGCTGGGGATGACAGGATTTGTAGTGCAAATATACTTAGGAAGCCAGTTTGGTGCAATGGTGAAGGAACTGGACTAGAGACTGTAAGTCAGCTGGGGGACTTTGGGCCAGTCTCTCGCTCTTGGCCCAACCCATCTCACAGGGCTGTGGGGAAATAGGAGGTGGAAACAATATGTACTCCAGTTTGAGTTGTACAAATAAAGGCCTGACTGACTGACTGACTGCCATCAAGTTGTTTTCATCTCCTAGCGACCATACAGATAGACCTTCTCCATGACAATGTGTCCCTAACCTGATCTTCCAGCAGTGCCCCTATCACCATTGTAACTGAATCCACCTGGCTGCTGGTTGCCCTCTTCTTTTCTTTCCTTCGACCTTTCCCAGCATGAGAACTTTTTCCAAAGGGCAAGGTCTTTGCATAATGTGTCCAGAGAAAGCTAATTTGAGCCTGGTCATTTGTGGCTGAAGTGAGAACTCTGAGTTGATTTGTTCTATCATTCATTGGTTTGTTTTCTTGGCTGTCCATGGTTGTCTTCTCCAACATCAAAAGGCGGGATATAAATCTAATAATAAATAAATAACCAGAAGGGTGATTCACAGAGGACCAAAATTCTCCATCCAATTCAGCCAGTTACTGAAGAATGTAGCTTTCCCTTATCTTTGCTCCCAGCAAAGACAAGAAGGGAAATGGCTTCTCTGTGTCGAGTTCAGCTCCTCAGGACTACACAGACACATCCGCTTAGTTTTTCTTGGCAATGATACAGAATGGCTTCCCGCTGCCTTCTTCTCACTTCCCAGCCCAGCCTGCACCCCTGGCCCTCTCTCATCCAAGCATGGAGCTGCCTCCGCAGAGACTTAAACTCTCTTTGGAACTCTACAACTTGTGTTGCTTTTCGTGGTGACAATATTTGTGCGTGTGACTTTCCAGTTGAACTTACAGCCCTGAGTTTTCCTGGCTATCTCTCATCTGGCTGGAAATGGGGGTCCTATTTAATTGTCATCCTGGATGATGACGACGACGACGACGATGATAAGAAGAAGAAGAAGAATGTATTGATTGGCCATGAGTTTAATAGCTACAGGCTCTATTTAATCTTTGCATGCCATGTCTTGGCTACCTGAAGACATGACACTGGAGAAAGAAAAGAAAACGCTGACAACATGCAGAAATTTTCTTTCCAACAGCACGCACAACAAATCCAACAGTTTTTAAAAAGTAACGGGGATAACTCTTCCTTGCACAGAGCGCGCCCCAAAATGTGGTGGTGGCTCCTTTAAGAATAGCTTCCAGTTTCCAGTTCGCTTCCGGTTGCGCCTGAAGTCAGTATTTCCGTGGCCTTGCCCCTTCCCTAGGACCGACGCTTTCAGTACGCATGCGCAGCCCGGGAAGTTCTTTCTTTTTTTTTTCTTCCCGTCCCCAGTTTCGCGCTTTGATCCACGCGGAATTTCTGCTTCTGGGGCGCGCAGCGGAGAATATGGTGAGCGCGCGGTGTTCGCCGCGTGGTTCTGTGCGGGGGAATAGCGTTTTCTGTCGCGGGTGGGCCCGGGGTGTTTCCTCGTTTAATTTGTAGATGCCTGGGTGGGTCACCCGTTGCACGCGGGAGAAATCGCGTGTGAATCCGATTTTGCAGCCCGGTAAACTTGTGTTAGGCATAGTTGGCTGGGATCACAACAACAGAGGCTCGTGGCGCCAGATCCTGAATAAGGACGCGTACAAAGTAGCTGCAGGTGGTCAAATCGCCAAAGACTTGTTTTTCCCTGAGGCCGTAAAAACGAACGTGTTTATTAGAATATAAGCTCTTAAAAAGGACCTACTTTTTTAAGATGCAGGTCAGGTTGTGTATGCGTACAGGTTGTGTATCCTGCATGCATATGCAGCACGTGGGTGTACATACGTAGACAGACGGGCATTAAAAAGTTAAAAAGAATCTAATCCTGTCGTTCACTGATCCAAACCAGGAGCGTAGTCAAATGGGAACCGGTCGCCGGCTGCAGAGGGAAGGGTGTCCTTCTGCTACAGAAACTGATGTCACAATCCGCTGTTTCTCAACTTCGGCCACCTTAAGATGTGTAGACTTCAGCTCCCAGAATTCCCCAGCCAGCGTGGGAGTCCACGTCCACATGTCTTAAAGTTGCTGAAGTGGAGAAGCCCTGCCAAAATGCATAACAAGTTGAAGGGCTACTAACTGTTAATGTGTTGTGTGTTGTATGGTTTTTAATGAGGGTTTGTACATATCTGGGCGCATACGCAGTTTCTGCACAGCACTGCTATAGTATTTCTTGGACTTCCTAGTAGTGTAAGACTACACTCTACTTTCTTTCGTGTAATAAAAAGTGTGTGTCTGTAGATACGTTTTGCGTCCAAGTGCAGAATGGCTCTTAGAGCTTGTTTTATGTTCATTTTTTCCTTGCCCTCAGCTCTTCTACTCCTTCTTCAAATCCCTCGTAGGGAAGGACGTAGTAGTCGAATTGAAGAATGACTTGAGGTATGTTTTTATTAACAGCTGAATCTTGGTTTATGACTCTAGCCTTCCAGTTTCTAGCTGCTTTCTTCTTAATAAACCCACCTTTTTTAGCTTTCTTACCATCTTTATTTAATTCACAAAATTCTGTTGTGTTTTTAAAGAATCGTCGTCACCTTGACTCTGAATTGTCTTTCCTCTTTTTTTCCAGCATATGTGGGACCCTACACTCTGTAGATCAGGTATGAATGAACTCTAGCCTTTTTTCAACCCTTCTAAAGAATGTATTTGTTTTACCTTTTGCATTCTGCGTGAGTGGGTCTGCATTGCTTGTGTCCTTCAAAGCACTGCAGGTAGTCCTCGTTTAGCGACCACAATTGGGACTGGCAACTTGGTCATTAAGTGAAGCGGTTGCTAAGTGAAACTGACTGTGCTTATGATCTTACTTCCGCTGTCCTTTGCTTTACAGACCGAAGGTCGTAAATGCAAGGATTGGTAATAAAGTTACTTTTTCATCACCGTTGTAATTCCAAATGGTCACTAAACAAGGCAATTGCTAAACAAGGACTACCTGTACTTTGGTATCCCTACATCTGAAATATTTCTATACCTCTGCTATACATACAGTCATCCTTAAGTGTACTTTATTTTGTATTCTGTCTTTTTCTTTGAAGTAGCTTAGGGCAGCAATGAGCATGAAACTGAGCAAACTCAGGGAGGCAGTGAAGGACAGGAAGGCCTGGCGCAATATGGTTCATGGGGTCACGAAGAGTCGGACACGACTTAACGACTGAACAACAACAGGGCAGCAAACATACTTGTTCTATCCCCACCTGCATTAAAAAGAGATCAATAATATGCTGTAAAACTAGGTGGTGGCCAGAATTCCTTCTCACAAGCCACTGAAAAAGTGGCTTCTCCCATGCCTCTCAGAATGCTAGATGAGAAGGGGCTGAGGGCATCGCTGGGAACAACATATTCTACAGTGAAGAAGGGTTGGGGGAGAACACAGAACAGACACCCTGGTTTCAGGGACACACTTTTCTCATCTTTTGCAATGGTGGGACCACAAGCAGACCCTCCCTAGATGTCCAGACAGGATGGGCAGAATTTTACTGAGTAAGGCTGTCGTTCCCCAGATTCATCCGGATATTATTCCTGAAAAGAAGAGGTGTTTAGGACAGCTGAATTTGCCCGAATGCAACACTTTCACTGTGACATCACAGAGGCAGCTGTTTAATGAATTGGATCGGTTCCCTTAAAGGACCTGCCTTGCAGAGCTAGTGAAAGATAAAAGTCCTAAATCTTGATAATCCCATAATTTGACTTCTTTCTCCCTTTGAGATAATTCATTTCTGGGCTGCATTATAGACTCTGTTCTTTACTCACATCTTCCTTGCTACTCCCATTTAGCGTAGCAGCCATTTTATCAGGTCTGACCAGTTATTTTATACTCCTGCATGTTATTAGAGGATTCGAGCTGCCTTTAGTTGAAGTCTGCAAAATAGTTAGAAAAATGTCATTCCCAGGTGTGTGCATCAAATTCATAAAGCTGTGGCCTGCCAGAGCTGTTCATTTTTTAGAATTTACAACAGAAGTGTAAAAAAAAAAAAAAATTCTGTCTCTTCCAGAAAGATGGAAGAGAGATGTCCAGGAATCAAAATGGGTTTGCAAATCACTTCCATGTTGTTGCCAATGCCAACCTTTTGATTTAGACTTGGCCCCCTCTCAGAAGTAGTAACTTTATTTAACTTGGTTATGGAAAAACTCTATGAGATTGTTGAAAGATATATTTGAACCCCATTGAGGTGAAAAGCTAATGAGGGTTTTGGATAGGTAGCCTTGAATCTCCTGAAGATACATCTCAGGATACACAAAATACTTTGTGTGTTTGCTGAACTGACTTTTCCTTCTTCCCTGATTCCACAGTACCTGAATATTAAGCTCACAGACATTAGCGTGACGGACCCAGAAAAATATCCTCATATGGTGAGTGCTCATCTAATGGCCGTGGCAGGATTTCAAAAGGATGGATAAATGCTAAGATGACGATGTTTATTTGCTGTTCATTTTAACCAAGGAGGCCCTGTAACATAGATATTACTTTTGAATGTCTCTATAATGGTGGCTTTTCTTGATCTATTTTAATTATCCTGTTTTTAACTTTATAATCAGCAATTTTGAGTGTCAGATTAAAGGGGCAGGATATAAACTCCATGACCACTGCATGAATATTGGTGCAGGAGCAAATTTGAGGTACCTTATTGAAATCGAGTAGTCCCACCTCATTAGCTGTCCCAGCTTATTTGTTGATTTTTTTTTTTATTTAGTCAGCTTACACGACCACCCGTCTTATAGACGTGACCCTTGGCGGCTAACAACACATTAAAATCAACATAACATACCAAATCTACAATGGTCACTGAGAACAAAGTCAGTAACCACTCAGCAGAGCAGTAACATCTCCCGGGGCCTCTAACCTCCTGACCCCCACGCCCTGGAGATGTAGTTTCTTAATGGTGTGGTATTTTAATGGTTTCCTTGACAGTGGCGGACAAAATTAGAAATAATTTAACCCAGGAAACAAATGGTGGAGACGCTAAGCGCCTATCCAATACTGTACCAAAATGCAGCAGTGCTAAAATAATTCTTGCTTATTTTAGCTGAATTATACCCGGCTGTCTGAACAGCCTGAGTTTCTCCAGTCCAGTTTAGACACGGATCCTTACACTGCCGTCCAATGCTCTTCTCCGTTTCTCTCCAGTTGTCGGTCAAGAATTGCTTCATTCGTGGCTCTGTTGTCCGCTACGTCCAGCTTCCAGCAGACGAGGTGGACACCCAACTCCTGCAGGATGCTGCTCGCAAGGAAGCCCTTCAGCAGAAACAGTGATGGATTCTCCTTTTTTTTTACTCTCCATGCGTGACTTGATCTTCCCCCAGAAACAGCTACAGGACGGTGGAAGGTCACGTTATCTTTTTCTCTGGGACGCACCAGCGAAGTTAGTTTTGTAAATGTAGCCATCCAAAGTATGTTCCTTGGATACAGATAATGGTTGCACGTGCTAATGTTTGTGTTTGTTTCTTTGCCCCTTCTGGATGCAGCAACCATAAAGGTTAAAAACGTTCACCCCAACCTCCTCCATCTCCCAACGTTGCTGGTGATGAAGCTTATGTTGCCTGGTGGGCACTAAGCTGAAGAAATCTTAGATCTCCCCTTTCCCATTTGTTCATGCTCACCTGTGAAAAAAATGCTATCGTTGGACAATAGCGGCTCTTTTTACCTTCAGGTCGACAGCCGGTAGTAAAATTCTTCCCTTGCTGTCTTTAGCATTCAGTGATACCAGTATGACATTGTGGAGTGGTAGGAAAGTCCATTTTTGGTCGAGGATTAATACTCCACTTAACCATGAAAACATTACTTCTGTAACTTGTGTGCCCTATGAAGTGGGCTAAGTTTGACCTTCTTAATTTATTACCAGCCCTTTCCAGTTTCCTTCTGTCTGATGCAGCACAGCTAATGCTGGTGAGATTTTTTTCACGTTGGTATATTCCCTATTTATAGGATTTGAAAGACTGCTTTTCTTGGAATTTTAGCAGGCGTAGAAAGGACCTGCAAGCTCCTGAGTATAGAGGATGTCAATTTTACTTTACTTTTACTTACTTACTAAAGTAAGTTACCTACAGAATATAATACCATTCAGTGTCAACCCAAGCTTTCTTCATTGTGATACAAAATGGCAGATGGTTTTTTTCTCTGGCCACTAGAAAGAGCTGCGGGTTCAGTCCTACTGTTTGAGTTTTAACATTTCACTGGTTTTGTTGTTGCAAAGATCAAAAGAACCCATTTGTATTTCTGGTTATCCTTATGTTTTATGGGATATGTACATCTTTTTTCTTTAGGAAGAGTTTTTGAAAGTGTAATGATTTGTTAAATAGAAACTGGGCAATTAAAAGTTGGATTTGAAAGACGGAAGTAGTTGTGGGCTACTATGTTATATATTTTTAAAAAACAAACTGTATATGAACATAGTACCTCTGAGTGCACGCAACAGCATGCTGGCTTGTGAGGTACTCTAGATTAGAGCTCCTAGCTTGTGTAGAATAGCATGGGCATGTTTGGGGTAAAACTGGCTTTAGCTGCTCTTGTGATATACTGGCCAAAATATATCATAACTAACTAGCAATATTCTTAACATTAGCAGAGAATGTTACATAAGGTATGGGTATGACTAAGGCTGAAAACGTAGTCGTCGTCTTCTCTATGGTGCTAAAAAGCATTATGTGAAAGCCTTGATTGACCAATGCCATGATGAACAGCAGAAGTCCATAACTTTGGGCTGATCTGGTAAAGACCATGGCATATGGAAGCCTGCAACTTGGAGTATAAGAGGGTTAAAGGTCAAGGCATATGAATGGAATGAATGAATGAATGAATGAATGAATGAATGAATGAATGAATGAATACTGGAGTGTTATGTTTGGGAAAAGAAAAGGTTGGAAGAAAAAAAGTTAAATGAATGATGAAGGTGAAACAATTGGAGGAAGTATTAATAATTACTCCCCCCCCCGCAAAAAATGGAGAGCGGACATGAGGGAAGAGGACATGGAAGCTGGTTGGAACAGTGAAAGAACTGTGTGACAGAGTGCCACAGATGCTTAGTGGAAGAGCCAAAACAGAGCAAGTACTGCAAATAATGAGGATAGGAAAAAGATTGGGCTATATAGGGAAGCTGCAAAGAATGTAGTTCAAGAGTAAGAAATGGTTAAGATTCAAAGAGGCAAAAAAATGCCATTTTGATGGAAATAAAAAGGTGGATGAAGAAGTCTAAACAAGGAGCCTTTAGCAGAGTGGACAGAATTAAAAATACAGTGGTACCTCGGGATACGAACGCCTCTACTAACGAACTTTTCGGGTTACGACCAGCTCCAGCCGCAAGAATTTACCTCGATGTGCGAACTCCGCCTCGTGGTACGGCCATTTTTCCGCCCTGACGCGTGGTCCGCGGCCATTTTTCCGTCCCTGACAGGTGGTCCGCGGCCATTTTCCTGCTGCGCGGCGCGGTGCCCAGCCATTCTCGCGCCGCGCTGCGCCCAGCCGTTCTCGCACCACGCCGCGCCCGGCCGTTCTCGTGCCGCACCTGGCCGTTATCCAGCCGCGCCGCGCGGTGCCTGGCCGTTCCCCCGCCCCTGACGCGTGGTCCGCGGATGCCAGAACGGATTAACGGTAATTACATTGAACCTCATGGGAAAATTTGCTTCGGGGTGCGACCAAATTTGGAGGGCGGAACGGATTAACCAGATTTACATTGAACCCTATGGGGAAATTTGCGTTGGGTTACGACCAACTCGGGATATGCCCAGAGTCACGGAACGGATTAAGTTCGTATCCCGAGGTACCACTGTAAATGATGAAATGATTTGGAATGGAAATGAAATAAAGGGATGCTGGAAGGAGTATATTTTGAGATTTGTATGGGAATGATACGTCAAAGAAAGGGGATTGAAATAATTGCTATAAAAGTTGGTGTCCAAGGAAAAAAAAATCATGAAAAGGAAGTTGCAAATGTTGTGAGAATGTTGAAAACTGGAGGGTGTGACTGGAGAAATGTTAAAACATGGGTGGTGGTGGTTACAGGGGCTCCCAGGTTCGTCTTATGGTCACTCACTCACACTCTGTTGAGGCACGCAGGTCTTGTAAGTCCCCCTTGCTTTCTACCTGGGCTTTCCAGAGAGCAGACAAGACACAGAGCCCTGGGCAACAAGCGGGAAGTAATTAGGGACACACACATCACTTTCAGCCAAACACTGAGGCGCCACAGGTTCTTTGGAATACACAGAGACTCAGTGAATTTAAAGTAACAGCAAAACTTTCCAGAATACAATGTGCACTTGCTCTTTCTCACATGCACGCACACTCATCCACACTTACCCAAGCCCTTCTCAACTAGGCTGCCAGGCACTAGCTAGAGGGAGGGAACCAAAGATGACTCCAGGTGTGGGCAGGCTTCAGGAACCCCTTTTATCCCCCAAAGTCCTTGAATTGTTGATTCACAAGACTGGCAGCTACTCTTGCCTTGTTAATTTACAAGTCTGGTAGCTGTTGAGGGGATTGGGGGGAGATTTCCATGTGTGTCTGGTTCAGATGACCTTTTTTGTTTCCTTAACGACTTGCTTCCTCCTTATCTACCTCCCCAAAAGGATCTTTTAGACTTTTGTCCTCTCTGCTGACATCCCTGCTTCATCTTTTAGGTATGGCAGCTTCAGCCTAGTCACACAGCATGAGGGAGCGAAGTTGGGGTTGCTGCCTGTGCTTGGGAAAAGTAACTTCAGCCAAGTAGAAACACTTCTCACCCCACTTCCCTCATTTCCCTAACTCAAACTTCACTCACAAGCATCCGAGTCTGATAACTGAGCCACACCCTGGCATTTTCAAGGGACATCCAGAGGCAGCCTCACTCCACCCAGGCTCTTAGCTTAGAAAAGCAAATGGTAAGACAGAGCGGAGAGGTGGGAAGGCGATAAGCAAACAGTGTACAGAAGGGGGAGCGGAGGCAACGTCTGGAGATTGGCAGCTATTACAAGCAGGCAAGAGGACTATCATTCAACTGCCAGGACCAGAAGTGACGGTGAGCAGCATATCCTGGTAGAAGCCTTGCCTGGAGCTTTGCTGAGAGCTCAGTAGCAACTAGAAGAGGAACAACCACACTGAGAGCACCTCATCCCAACTAGAGGAAGAACATTTGGAAGGAGGCAAAGATGGTATGTTACTTTACAGACTGACAGACTTTTGCTTGAACTAAGTATTAAAGAACTAAGTATTAAAGACATATTTACATGGCAACATCACCTAGATGCATTTCCTAGATGGGTGGAGAGCAATAGTCTGTTGTGGGGGAAGGCGTGTGCTGCAATAAAGCATTTTGTAACGATTTGCTATGCTGTGGTATGTCCAGTCCTTGGAAAGTGTGGTTTGCAAATGCAAACTACAGCTTTAATGTGAGTGTGAAGACCAAATTGTAGCTGGTAATAGGAAGAATGTTCTATACAAAGGGAAAAGTAGCAAGAGTGAATGCAGTCACTGCATAGTAATTAGACAGGTGTGCTTGGGAAGGTGTTTGGCAGAATCCTGATTGAAAGGGTACAAGAGGTGACAAGCAATAAAGTTTAGGGAGGGCAACGCAGCTTTATGAGAGCCAGTTTGGTGTAGTGGTTAAGGCATCAGGCTAGAAACCAGAAGACTGAGTTCTAACCCCACCTTAGGCACAAAGCCAGCTGGGTGACCTTGGGCCAGTCCCTCTCTCTCAGCCCTAGTAAGAAGGGCAAACCACTTCTGAAATCTTGCCAAGAAAACTGCAGGGATTTGTCCAGGTAGTCGCCAGGAGTCAATGCTGGCTCCAAGGCTCCCTCCCTGCAGCCCCTGCAAAAAAAAAAAAAAGTTTTATTCTGGGGCTGGCTTGTCAAACCTGGTCTTTATAGGAATTCAAATTAAAGCATCCTTAATAAAAATGATTTCTCAGGGGAAGCTGGCATAAAGCCATGTGTTTCCTTTGCAGATGGCAGCAAAGTGTTAATTTTTGAAAGAGCCACAAGATGCCTTGAGGATTTTCTGATGGAAGAGCAGAAAAGAAAAACCTTTAAAACTCAGTCTAAATAATGTGAATGGCTTGCTTTAAAAGCATAGGAAGGGACAAACTAAAGTTTGTGTACTGTCTTCGTATTTCCTTCTCTCTGCATGTCATCTTGTTAAATAAGTGAGCTGTGGGTGTCACTGTTTCAATGTTCAGAGCAATTTTATGGTCTCCCATCAGTATGACTTGGGGATGGCTATTCAGAGCAGATTACTATATGAAGATGCATTCTGAACAGTTAAGTAATGTTTGGTTGTGTGGATCCTTTCTGGTCAATTAAATGCCTCACCAGTGGAAACTTTTTCCCCAGTCAGAACATGCTCTCTCTTGTAGGAGTTTATGCATGCACAGAGAGGGCCAACTTTTGACTGATGTTTTCTCCACAACTCTGTCCTCTCTCTCTGGTAGTTATTTGCTTGTGCACAAGGAGGTATAGTTGAGACCCAAAGTGACTCTGCAGCCAGAACTGATTCTGGGCCTTAATCTTGTAATTTAAATGATGGCTGAGCATTTCCTAGAATCCAGACACGTGTGCAATATATCTCCTGCCATGTGCTGGATGGTTTCATCACTGGTTAAAGCCTTCCCTTTTTGCATTCTGGAGATTCCTGCTGCCTCAAGGAATCTTGAGAGCCAGTTTGGTGTGGGAATAAAGGTGCTGGCCTAGAAACTAGAAGACTCTGAATTCTAGGCCTCCCTTAGGCATGAAAACCAGCTGGGTGATTTTGGGCCAGTCACTCTTTCTCAGCCCAACCCACCGCACAGAGTTGTCACCGTGGAGAAAATAGGAGGCAGGAGGATGAGGTACGTTTGCTGCCTTGAATTATATATAAAAAGGGTGGGATAAAAACATCTTTCCTCCAGTTCTTCAAGGCTGATCACTGTCCAGCTCCTCCTCTCAATAATCAACATGGCTCCACTTCCCTCAAACCTCCTGTAGGGTTTTTTTTCTACTTTCAGGGTTTCTCCTCATTTCCTAGAATCAAAGGAGATAGTTCCCCATGAAAATTTTCCTCCACTGAACAATAAGAGAGAGATAAGGCGCTGCAACATTACAAAAGATACTTTCATCGTGAATAGCGTTCTAATCTAATGTTCTAACTCTAATGTTGGATTTTCTCAATTAGTTTATTCCTCTCCATTCCGTCAACAATTACGCCCATTGCAATGCAAGCTTTTCCAAAAGGGGCCAAAATTTTCAGTCCTGCCCATCTGGGTGCCACCAGCCAAGTGTTCGCCAGTCCTCCTGATGTGTCAGACCACAACCTGGGAGTTGTGCTTTGTCACTTCTGGAAGATCCCCCTGAGGATGGGAGTTGTAGTCCAACACAGAATACTAGCTCCGTGGATTTTGGGAGTTGTAGTCTAGGCCACTCGACAGCACCAGCTTCGGGAGTTGCACCCTGCAGGTCGACGCAGGTTGTTCAGCATCCTCGGCCCAGGAGCTGCAATACTTTTTCCCACCACGAGGGGGCCCTCGGCTGCTCCCTTGGCAGGGAGTGTCCCGTTCGGTCGTAGCCGCAGGGTGGCTCGGTGGCCAAAGCTCAGCGGAAGGCAGTTGTGCGATGCCTTAGACTTTCGAGTGTCGAGTGTACGGACCCACAACTGTTTTCACGCTCCGGTTTCAGCTCCTTAAAGCAAATAAGTCTGAACGGAGCTCGCACGAAGGAAAGCAGCCCCACCTTACGCCCGCCGGAAGTTCTGTCGACTTTCCCGGCTTACCGGAAGTTCAAGGTGCGGGCCGTTCTATCGACGTCCGAGCCGATTTTGGATGCGCTCTATGATCATTCGAGAGCGTTGATCGAGTTTGGAAAGAGGACCCTTCTGAGGGTTGGCTAATCAATTGCCTGTGGGAAAGTGGCTCATTGCTTTCGCGAAGGCTCTGATGCAAGTTAGTAGTAACTTTGTGCAGCAAGACTGATGTACGAGTTGATTTATTTATGCATTTATTATTTCAATTTCTATAGCCACCCATCTCAGATACATGACTCTGGGCAGCTCACTGCAACTAAAACTATAAAAAAAAAACGCAAAGCACAATACAAGAATCCTATATAAAAACAATATAAAAAGCTATGCACGACACAATCAGTAGCAATTCGTTAATTACAGGTGGGAAGATGCGATTTAAAATGTGATGGGGGGTCAGGCTGAAAGAAATAAGTAGGATAATCCTGGCCCACAGACTCACAGAAGTCAGATCTCCTGCATAAATTAAATTAGCTTTGGAAGAACGTTGCCCCCCCAAATGTCCTCCGGTTTGCCATCTTTTGCAGGCATCTGTCATGCTGTGGTTGGAAACAGAATAACAAACTGTTTAGACAATTCTGGTTGTGATCCTGCCGCATCCCCAGGAACAAACCCCACTGCATTCATACCCTGTTGCCATTATTTGGCTTGACATAGAGAAGTATATAAGACTTTTCTAAAAATCAGCAATTTTTAAAATTAATACCTTCAGTATGAGTCATGATCGGGCCCTTGGAATTTTTTTTATTGCTCTTATGAATCTTTTTTACTTCTAAAGCTTATTTGCTTTAGAACTTTTAGCCTTGAACTTTTATTACCAAAGATTAGCAGGTATTTAGATAAGTTAAACTTACAAAATTATCTTTAACAGATGTAGAATACCTTGATTATTTGGCATGGGTTTACTAGGGGACATAGTGTGATGGTAAGAGGCTGTGGTTCGCAAACCTTGGTTTATGGTTTCATGTACCGTGTGAGCTCAGCCTTTTTGTGGTTTATCAACAGGCCATAATTAGCATGATTAGCTCAGTTAGGGTTTTTTTTTTTCATAGATGTATTTAGGATTTGAATTAGGATGGCACAGATTTAAGGTTGTTGTTGATTTAATAAAACGGCCAAAAACGTGCCTTAAAGAGATGCCTCCATACTGTGTAAGTAACCAAGTAAGTTTACTGTTACAAAAGAGAAGCAGGCCAAATGCTGGGTTACAATTCCCAGGATCAATCCTCAAAGAGGTCCGAATACAGACGCTTGTTTAAAGCCAAAGCATATTCAACATCCATTTCTGATTGTTCCTTTTGATGCTGGTGGAGCTAATGAGTGAACCACTCGCTCACCTGAATCTCTCAACTGTTCATCTGAATGCACCCACCTCTTTGTTTCCACTGGGGTTCAGGAAATGGGGTTCCATAGGGTTCCACTGGGGTTCAGGAAATGGGTTCCACTGGGGTTCAGGAAATGGGGTCCCATAGGGTTCCACTGGAGTTCAGGAAGTGGGTTCCATTGGGGTTCAGGAAATGGGGTTCCATAGGGTTCCATTGGGGTTCAGGAAATGAGGTTCCATAGGGTTCCATTGGGGTTCAGGAAATGGGGTTCCATAGGGTTCCATTGGGGTTCAGGAAATGGGGTCCCATAGGGTTCCATAGGGTTCCAGGAAGTGGGGTTCCATAGGGTTCCATTGGGGTTCAGGAAATGGGGTCCCATAGGGTTCCATTGGGGTTCAGGAAATGGGGTCCCATAGGGTTCCATTGGGGTTCAGGAAGTGGGGTTCCATAGGGTTGAACTGGGGTTCAGGAAATGGGTTCCACTGGGGTTCAGGAAATGGGGTCCCATAGGGTCCCATTGGGATTCAGGAAATGGGTTCCATTGGGGTTCAGGAAATGGGGTCCCATAGGGTCCCACTGGGGTTCAGGAAATGGGGTTCCATAGCATTCCACTGGGGTTTAGGCAGCTCTCCTGCATTTAAGCATCGGGGGGCCATAAATGCAATAAACAGGGCCCCCCAGACAGATCGCAGGCACTAGCTTCCTCGCTCCAGGAGCTGTGCAGGGGTTGAATCAGATTGGGGGCCGAGCCTTGAATGATCTGTTTGCACGCGCTCGGCTGTCTCTCCAGGAATGCTCTCCAGCCACTTGCAAATCTTTCAGCCTGACCTACCTCCCAGGGGTGTGGTGAGGATGCAAATGGACAAGAAATGGAAGGGACAAATGGGATCTGTGAACTATGTCCCCACCACCGCTTCAGAGTTGAGAGCCTTAAATCCCAGAAGCAAATCTGTCATTGCTCAGCCCTGTCTGCACGCGTTGCTGGCCTAGGATGACTTCCTTCAGCCTAATCAGGAGTTGTGCTCTGTTGGATTAAAACAGTGTTTCTCAACCTTGGCCGCTTTAAGAGGGGTGGACTTCAACTCCCAGAATTCCCCAGCCAGCATGGCTGGCTGGGGAATTCTGGGAGTTGAAGTCCACCCCTCTTAAAGCGGCCAAGGTTGAGAAACACTGGGTTAAAAAAAGGACAGGCGGGGCCAGCCACCGAGTCACACGCTTTCAACACGTTGCCCCGGTGAGAAGAGAGGAACCGAGCCCCTCTCCCGCGGATTTGCCAGTTCGGAGCAGGCTCCGCCTCGGACGCCTCTCGGAGGGGTCCTTCGGGAATGGGAACGTAGCACGTGGGGAGAAGCAGCTGCTGCTGCAGCCGGCTGGAGTGTCAGGTAGGACGGGGAGCCTCTCCTCCCGCTTTCCCGGGGCACCGGAGACGCGGCTCAGCCTCCAAACCCCCTCAGTCCCCTCCTTTCCCAGAAAGCCCTTGTGCTTCTCGCGTCTGGCTTTCCCTGTCCGCTAAAAGCGGCGGTCTCCAACGTGGGGTGCACCAAGGTGATCTGTTGCGGGGCTGGAGAAGAGTCTCTTTCTCTTCAGGGTTCAGCTTAAGGATTTAAGCTATGCCAGTACGTGATCTATAAAGTATTCAAAAGGTATATCGTGGGGGGGGGGGCGTGCTTTGTAATAGGCGTAACAGTTCAGGAACGCGGGTGTGCTTAAGTGAACCTACAACTATTGGGGTGCTGAGGTTTTTGTAGTGGTAAAGGTGTGTGATTAAAAAGTTTGGAGACCACTGCCCCGGATGATCAGGTGATCAGATTTGGTTCTTGTCTGCTCCTGGTTAACTGTACTACTTTTGGAAGACCCCCCCATCTTAGATTCGGGGCACCCCATTCCCCACCCTTAGCTGTACCCCAAAACATCCAGGTTTACAGGCTTCTGATAGATTGCTTCACAGGTTCTCTGGTCTCCCTGACAGAACTCCTATTTTGGGTATCCAAATCAGCTGGATTTGGGTTGTTTCTTTACAGGAAGGTGAATTAACGTCCTTTTATTTACACCAGGTCTCCTTACACCAGTGTTTTTCAAACTTGGCAGCTTTTAAGATGTGTGGACTTCAGCTCAGTGTGTGGGCTTCAACTCAGCTTCAGTGAGCTGAAGTCCACACATCTTAAAGTTGCCAAGTTTGAAAAACGCTGATTTACACCAACGGCGTTCTCTATGGGAGAGAAAGTAAGGCATTTCCATATGTTGGTGGTAACTATTTAGACTTTCGAGATGTCACTGTTCTAAATCTTTGATGGAATTATAGTAGGTATTGTGGTACTTTAAAAAAATAGCAATGTTTGTAAGATCACGCAATCCAGGACCCATTTGCAGGCTGCTCTCTGAGCCATCCCTCTTTCTCAGCCCAACCTGGCCCATGGGGTTGTTATTGCAAAACAAAACAAAAAAAGCCAGAGAGAGAGAGCGTGTTATGTATGCAGCCTTGAGCTTCTATACAAAAGGTGGGATATGAATCCAATAAATAAATGACAAGGAGTTGTGAGGGGGATTTACATTAATTGATGCCAGACAAATTGTATGTGGATTTGAGCATGTGTGTCTGTATGGAAGGAAATAAGTCAGAAACGTTTGGCCTGTCTAGGCCATTTACAGTTGTACTCATCAAAAAGAAACTGATGAAACATTGAAGGCTTGTAGTGTATTGCATCATAAATGAAGATCGCAGAACTATTGAGGCTTGAAATGAGTCAAGCTCATCCTGAAATTAGGAGGTTCTTTAGCTGTCATTGCTGCATTCTGTAGCAAGTGGATCTTATGTTTAGACTCCTATTGCTCACAGGTTAATCTGAGGGTGACATTTGATTTTGTATCTTGTAAAAACCATTCATTCTGTTTTCTGCCTTGAGTAAAAAACTTCCCAGACTTTTGTGCAGGGAAACTATTGCAAAGTGAAAGCAAATTTATTCTTCTTTTTTAAAGGGGCTGGGCTGTTGCCATGCTATAAATGAATAATATAAGATAGGAGTAGATCAGGAGGCAAGTGTTGTGGGAAGGGAAAATGATATAATAATAATATATCATAGACTTGCAATACTGTTTTACTTCAATAGACAGCTGAACATGAGCCCACCCATAATGTTTTTGGGGGCCAAGGACTGCGTTTGATCTTTGAATCACACGTGGAGCTGTACTTCCAAAAGTGAGCTGGACAAAAATAAATGCTACATTTAATTTACCTGAGTTTAAACTTAAATATCATTTAAATGGAATTAATTAAGTGTAGTTAATATGGTTTTTATCCTTCTATTTAATAAGTTTCTCATTCTGACTTTTTAAACACAGGTAGTCCCCGGGTTAAGAACGCCTGGTTTACAGATGACCCATAGTTAAGGACGGAGCCTATTGTAGCAAAATTCAAATTAAGTACACAGTGATTTGAGTTCACACAATACTACTTATTCAGTATTATACAATAACGCTGTTCCAGCTTACATACAAATTCGACTTAAGGACAGACCTTGGGAATAGAACTCATTCTTAAACTGGGGACTACCTGTATTTCAGGGTAACTTTTACAGGGTAAGTTGGGCCCTTTTGCCTCAAAGGAATCTGGCTGCATTCAGACCGAGTTCTGAGCCATAGTTTAGTATTATTGGTAGAACCTGTTGTGTGTCTGAATGAGCACCTTTGAGCTTAAATGGTCTCTTTCACTTTCATGTCCTTTGATTAGAAGCATCTGCCAGGTAAAGCAGAGAGGGAAACCTTGGGACTCTTTAGAGCAGGGTTTCTCAACCTTGACTACTTTAAGAGAGGTGGACTTCAACTTCCAGAATTCCCCAGCCCGCATGGCTGGGTGGGGAATTCTGGGAGTTGAAGTCCACATAACTTAAAGTTGCCAAGGTTCAGAAACACTGCTTTAGAGATTGCAGAACTTCCTCTCCCAGCATCTCCTGCCTTTCACCGTGCTGACTAAGGAGTAGTTGGGAGGAGTAGCTGAGTGACACCTGGAGGGCCACAAGTTCACAGTGCAGAGATGCAGCATGTAAACAGCCTGTTTGTCTTCAACTTCCTTCTTCTTCTTGGTTTCCAGGTCCCTTGGTCTTCTCATCATGCCTACCCTCTACATTTCCCCCCACCCTGATAATTTCCAGAACCTCCGTGTGCTGGTGGCAGCCCGTTATGGCCAACAGGAGCTCAAGGTGGTTGGGCTGCCTCCTGATGCTGAATTCAAGAACCCTTCCTTCTCCCTGCCCAAGCTCCCAGCTCTGGAAACCCAAGCGGGCATTTATGTATCTGGTCCTGCAGCTGTGTCTTACCTGCTATCTCCAGATGCCATGAGAGGGCACAGCCCTGAAGCCGATGCCCTGGTGCAACAGTGGATCAGCTATGCTGACATGGAAATAGTTCCTGTGGCCTGTGCTGTGGCTTTCCCAGCCCTGGGGGTTTCCAAGCAAACTAAACAGGTGAGAGTGCTAAGATGTGTTGGCTGCACTGGGCTGAGAGGCAAAAATCAGAAGGTGTCTGGTAGCATGAAAGCTTAGGCTTTTTAATAAAATGTATTACTTGGAAAAGGTGCTCCCAGACGCCTTCTGATTTTTGGCTCCCACAGACTAACATGGCTCTCCTACAACTTCTACAATGGGGTGGATAGAGTGAGCCAGTTTTTTTCAACCTGGTGCCCTTGGATGTCCTGAAATTTCCATCCCTTTTCTAATTTTCTTTTATTTAACTAAACACGAAAAAAGAAGGAAAATACACACAATTATAAAATAATGGGGGAAATCTGAAAAAAAGACACAAAAACATACAAAGTGTATATTTACAGGTAGTCCTTGCTTAACAACCACAATAGGGATTGGAAAACTTGTTATTAAGCAGGGTGGTTGTTAAGTAAGTCATACCCGATTTTACAACCTTTTTTGCAGCAGTCATTATGCAAATCACTGTGGCCGTTAAGCGAATCACTTGGTCGTTAAGTGAATCAAGCCGTTCTCCATTGATTTTGCTTGCCAGAAGGTCGCAAATGGCAATCACATGACCCAGGACACTGCAGCCATCATGAGTGTGAGCTGGTTGCCAAGCACCTGGATTGCGATCACGTGATCACGGGGGTGCTGCAACAGTTGTAAGTGTGAGGACTGGTTGTAAGTCCCTTTGTTCAGCACTGTTGTAACTGGTCACTAAACGAATGGTCATTAAGTGAGGACTACCTGTACAGGCATACATATATCAATAAACTGAAGTCATGATTCATTATAGTCGTTCATGATTGATGTACATTAATAAATTCTGCAGACCCCTGAATGGTTGGAGCCCTATGTTTGTCTTTCCATTGCTGAACAATAGTTCTTTGGCTGTCTATAGGGTACAGAAAATTTACTTTCCAGATGTCAACTCCCATATGATTGAGATAGAATATAAACATCTAAATTTTCATCCTGTATAGCCATTAGTCCAGCAGACAGGGAATGCTAAGAGTTTTAATCCTGGCGCATCCAGAGGTCACCAGGTTAGGGTGGATTGTTGTGAGTTAGGAAGTCCTGGGTTCGCAGAGGAAAAGAGAGCAAGACATCGATCCAGAGGAAAAAGAGAAATGAAAATCGAGGTTGCCAGAAATATTGTTAGGCCCTTTGGTGGTTGCCTAGAACCTGAAGGAATTATTTTCTAAGCAAAGTTCTCCCAAAGTTCTCTTTAGCAAGATTTATTGAGAGCAAAGGGCTGGGAACAGTATCAAAGTAGTCTATGTCAGGGATTAACCTCCGCCACAATTACACCCCAGAATCATGATTGTTCCTAATTGCTCATTGACCTGGTTGCTCATTCAATACAGATGTGGTTTAAAAAAAAACAAACCCTAAATCACTATAATCTAAAAAAAGTATAATGTAAGAACTGAAAGGCAACAAAAGGCATGCTACATTACCCTTTAAAACAAAGTTGTGTGCATGGTAGGACGAGTGAAGGAATCAAGGATGTCCTGTTTATTGGGAGAAGTAATTCATAATTGGGGAGAAAAATGTACTTTTAATCCTTCTGGGGGGGTGCTTAGGGGCTCCTTGCAGGGCATACCTTACTCTCACCTCCTACTCAGGTGCTGGATCGTGCTGTAGCAGAACTGCAGCATCTCCTTGGGGTGCTGGACAGTCACCTGAAGCTTCGGACATACCTGGTGGAAGAAGCTGTGACACTGGCTGATGTGACCGTCGCTTGTTCTCTCTTGTTGCCGTATAAATACGTGAGTTTTCCTGCATCCTTGTTCTGCTCCTTCTCTGTTCTTGCTCTGTTTTGATTTTGGCAGGAAATTTTGTACCCCTCTGTAAACTGACCTTTTCTTTCAAAAGGTGGGGAATCAACATCTGTAGTAAGGCCATGCATGATTTACACAATAGTGGGTAACCTTTCCACTTTCCCTCTTTTAACAAAATCTAGTTTACACCAACACTATACCTTTTAGTTCTTGCAACCAACCCTTGATTCCAGCACATTTTATACATTGCCCTTTCTTTTTCAGGTTCTCGCTTACTTTATTCAGCCACGATTTTCTTAGACTTCCTCTTCTTCGCAATCCTTTCATTCTTTCTTCTTATGTTTGCTTTTCGATTTGATCTTCATTGAATTTTCTTGGTATGACCAAACCACCTCAACACCAACTCGCTTCATATTCAGGCCACATTCAACTGACCTCTATGTTTCTCCCAACATACTCAGCTCATACTTCCATACAACAAAGTGGGCAAACTCACACTCTTATACTCAGCCTTTTTTTAACTTCTTTTGACAAACCCTTGTTTCTCACACCCACTATCTTTCTGGCAGACTTTGCACATCTCAAAATTTTATCATCCATTTCTTCATTTGGGGATAAACATTCCACCAAGGGAGACGATTTCATGTATTGGCTCTAGTTGGCATACAGGTAGTCCTCATTTAGTGACTGACTTGTTCACAGTTACGACAGTGATGAAAAGTAACTTTGTGACCAGTCCTCACATTTATGACCTCCACACATCTGTAAAGCAAAGGAAAGCTGAAGTAAGATCATAAGCACAGATGCTATATCACCTAGCAACTGCTTCACTTCATGACTGAGTTGCCCATCCCAATTGTGGTCGCTAAATGAGGACTACCTGTATTTTGCAAATCATTGTACCCAAACCTGGCTTTTGACTCTTGCATGGATGTTTTTCGTGGGGGCTAATTTCAAACAGTTTTAGACTTGTATTAGTTCCTCATCAGAAAGCAAGAGAGCTTGCATGGGAGAAATAACAATATTAGCTGAAATAATGTAAGTCTCTGTAATTTTATTTATAGCCATAAAAATATTTCCTGGACTAACGTCTTCCAAATTCCATTTCCATCAGATCACTCCTATTTATAATGGTAGTCTTCTGTCTCAATGAAACAGACAAACTTTTGAAGGTTGGGGGGCATAGTTGGCAAACTGTGAACCTAAGTGGGAAGGCCAAATCATGTATGTGAACAAGGTGGGGTTTTCTGTTTTTGCACCAGGTTTTTCTGGGGTATGTGTTTGTTAACTGAGTATAATCTATTTAGAGCTTATATTGCTATTTTCGCACATTTCCTACTTCAAAGTAATAGGAAACGCGCAGCCCAAATTTGGTAACATTGATGGAGGCAGTATACCATGGTTTCAGGGCTGTGTGCTGCCTTGGATCTGAAAATGGCCTCCCCCCAAAACTCTTGGTCTCATTATTCTACTCACCCGTCCTGTCCTGTAAAAGATATTGCCCCCCCCCATGAAAAAAGTCTGAGTAGCTCCATCCTTGTTGCTATTTAAAAAAGCCCTTAAAACTGAGGAACCTGGTCAAGGTTCCATATTGATCTTTGTTGTCATAATTGTTTTTCATTCGGGGCATTGTTTTTAATGTTGTATGTTGCCTAGAGTCCCTTGGACAATTAAGGTACCTGACCAATGGAATAAATAAAATAGCATGAATAATTAGCTTCCTCCTTCTCTTGGATGCCTCGCTTAGGTTCTCGACCAAACCCTTCGCACATCTTTCACCAATGTTACTCGTTGGTTCCTGACGTGCATCAACCAACCAGAATTCCGTGATGTCTTGGGCCCAGTGAAGTTGTGTGAACAGGCCCCAGGAGAAGGTATTCCAGAACTGGACTCTCAAGGTAAGCCTTGCCTGTTGTTGGCCTCTTTTCAAATCCTTGTTAATTGGCTAAGAACAGAGTAACAGTCAGGCTTTGGTGCTGAGTCTGATTATGCATGCACCCAACTCCCACCGTCTTCAGATAATGTGAAGAATAGTACCATGCTGGAGACAGCTAGGTTGGTAGGGACAGTGGGCTTTTGCTATGGAGCCTGCCTCAGAAGGATTGAGCAGTAGAAAGCTCTGAGTTCACTCATTTGTATTCTTTCCCCCCCCCCCCCCGCCAACCACTGGCTTGCTCTGAAGTTATGCTGCTGGAGAAGAGGCAGCCGCAAGAGCCCCCTCCCAAAAGTGCATCACAACTGAAGAAGGAGGCCAAAAAGAAAGAAAAACTGGAGAAATTTCAGCAGAAGAAGGAAAAGAGTCAGCAGCAACAGGGAGAGGTAGGTATTATAGAAGGAGAATGGAGTTAAAGAGGCCTGCACTACAAAAAAAAAAAGTAGGACTCAACCACTTCAGCTTGTGTATGTGTGTGTACAGGTAGTCCTCGCTTAACGACCATTCATTTAGCAACCGTCTGAAGTTAAAATGGCAATGAAAAAAAGCTACTTACGACCAGTCCTCGCAGTTACGACCATTGCAGCCCCCACGGTCATGTGATCATGATCCAGGCGTTTGGCAACCAGCTCACGCTTATGATAGATGCAGCATCCGAGGGTCACATGATTGCCATTTGTGATCTTCCCAGCCGGCTTCCAGCAAGCAAAATCAATGGGGAGCCGCTTGATTCGCTTAACCACCATGTGATTTGCTTAATGGCAGCTGCCAAAAAAGGGTTGTAAAATCAGGTGTGGTCACATGATGCTTTGCTTAATGACCACCCTGCTTAACTACAAATTTTCCGGTCCCTATTGTGGTCGTTAAGCGAGGACTACCTGTAGTGTGCATATTTGAGCTTGAAATACTTTGCTTTCTCAGCAAAGCTGCCATGCTGGGGAGAGATTCTGCCCCACTGGCTAGACAGATGCTAGCTTTCTCCATGTAGTATACAATGGTGATAGCCATTCCCATTTACCTGGCATAGTATTGGGTGGTGTATTATATGGGAAGGAGATCAGATGAGGGGTTTTTGATTCTTTCTGCTGCAGAGGTGGAAGAATTGTTTCTCCCCCAGGACTGGGATGATACAGCGTTTTTGCTAAGAGCAGCAACAGCCTGTAAGAAAATAAAGGTTGTTTCCATTTATTGGCATATATATTATTCATGATGGTGCCAATTTTTTTTTTTTTAATGAAAAAAGGGTAGGAGCATTTTAAAAGCTTTCCAGAATGTCTTGCCCTGGTGTTGAAGGCCAAGTAGCGGCTACAATTTGGAGAACAGGAATGCCGCATCTGTTTTGGGCCAACCACTCTATTTGCAAGTAGGTGGTCCAAGTTGGGTGGGGCAGGCATTCAAGCTAAATTTGGAGCGTATTTGCCTTTAAATTGCATGAAAATGAAATTAAATAAGTGGATTTGCTCCCCAGGTATTTAATATTTATCCTTCTCTGTCATTTTAGCAGGAGTTTAGAGGCTGCAGATTGCATTCCCCAGGCCTAGAGAAATACTGTAGCTGGGCTATTTCAGAACTAATAACTTAGGGAATTTGGAGAATCATTTTCCCAAATGATTTTTAAGAATGGGAGGTAGATACCGTATCAGATAAATAATTTTCTTAAGATAATGTGGCCAGTGTCTAGGAAAAAAAACAAACCAGAATATTGTTTTACTTCCATCCATCCTGCCTGCCCACCTATCTATTTATTTTGCAATCGGTTCTCATTCTCATGGGCCAAACTCTGACGGAGACATTATCTGATAGAGAAATTACGGTTTAACTGATGAAGTTCTTTTTCCATCTGTTGTTTTCTGGACCCAATTTTCTTTTGTCTTCAAGTTTTGGATGGTTGCGCTTTAATCTGATGTAATTATTATAAGTAGATTTTTTGGAGGGAGTCAGTTTGTTTTTCAGTAATAAAAAGAAAGTGGTTGTGGTGATATATGAAGTTTAGCACAGCAGACTGAGTTTAAGGGTCTTGAAAACGGAGTGCGGGGAGGATGATCATAGTAGTCGGAGTCAATAAAGCATCCTGATTCTTGATTCTTTGTAGAAGAAGCCGAAATCTGAGAAGAAGGAAAAGAAGGATCTCGGTATCATCACCTATGACATCCCCACCAAACCCGGGGAAAAGAAAGGTAGGTTAGTGCGGGTAAAGGGTTGGAGACCTTGCCCTTCCCTGTTTGGGGGAACATCTCTTAACCAATCCAATGACCTGCCTTGGAACTGTAGTCTCAATACATTTAGAGAGGACCAAATTCCACTTGGTAACAATGTGACCTTCATCTTCCAAAAGCTAATTGCGTTGTAGTCAGGATGGTGCCCTCCGTTGCTACGTCTGGCAAAACCTTAAGGTATTCAGACGCACAGAAATTCTTTAGAGAAAAGGTCGGGCTGTTCTATTCAGCATGGAAGGTCAACTGACTGTTGGATTCAACCAAAGGAAAAAGAGAAGGTGAAAGTGACATAAAATACCTTAGAAGAGTATCGGGCAGGCTGGCTAGAACAGTGAGGAGAAGCATTCCACACGGCAACGTTGTGTTGCAGAACGCTTGTTTAGAGTTTGGAACTGCAAAGAGACCTATATGGAGGGAAACAGTGTAAAAAAAGTGAGATATGGGGGAAAAACACTGATATTTAAATCTATGTTTGCGCTACTATTTCTTCTGTTCTTGCACAAATTGGTCTGCTGCCCTTCATTAGAAATACTTCTGGGGTGGATGGCTTGCTGTAGAGGTGCACAAAATTTAAATGCCCTGTTTTGTGCTTGGAACAGCTGATCCATCCTTACCCTAAGTATTCCAGTGCTGTTCCAGTTCTTCCAGAAGTGTTCCAGGCTCAAAGCATACGTTCAAAATATTTGTTTCATGTTCAAATCAGGGGCGTTTTGAGGTTGGACCACTTCCAGAATGGTCAGAACACTTCATATAAGGTCAGGATAGCTGGCTTCAAACATTTCAGATTCAAAATGTTTTGCAACCATGGACATTGGACCAAAAGGGTGCTGATGCTTGCATTCTTCAGGGTGTCTGCCAAAGACCTCTGCTATCCTAACTCCATGAGATCCTTTGCCTTTCCCTTCTTCTGCCCCTGGTGTTCTCCAGATGTTTTGGATTATACCCTATGGTGGCTCATGCTGAGTGGTGGGAGCACATGTTCAACCTGTCTTGCACTCAGAACCTTTTTGCCTTCCAGATGTGACGGGTCCAATGCCTGACTCTTACAGCCCACAGTATGTCGAAGCAGCTTGGTACTCCTGGTGGGAGAGCCAGGGTTTCTTTAAACCAGAGTATGGAGTAAGTACGGGCTGGAATTACTGTAATCTGAGATCTCTTAATGGATTACTTTGCCCAGATGGGTTGGGTATTTATTACAGAGATGAGCTAAGCTTCATTAGGGCTTCCTCCTGAGCATCAGCCAGATCATAATGTGTTGCATCTAGGTAGTTTTCTTAGGTTGAGCTTGAATTGAAATTGCCTGAATGGGGATCTTATAAACATCTACTTGTGTCTTAGTATCACAGAATATGAGTTGGATGGAATTTTTTGAGGTCACCTAATCCAAACTCCTGCTTATTCCAGGAATCCCCTAAACCAGTGTTTCTCAACCTTGGCAACTTTAAGATGCATGGACTTCAACTCCCAGAATTCCCCACCCAGCATGGCTATTACTGAGAATTCTGGGAATTGAAGTCTGCAATTTGGAGAGTGCCCAGATTGGAGAAGGCTGTTCTACAGTGTGCAAGTGCTGGAGAAAGGTTCCTGAGCATAGCAAGGGTCCTTCCATTCCATTCTTCTTCCCCTTATCCTAGGAGGTGTCAGAAGGGAAGGGAAGAAGACAAAAAAGAAAAAGAAAAGCATCTTTTTACTGAAAATCTGAATCCAGAACTCATTGGTTGCTTCTCATGGAAGCTCTTGATGATAAAGAGTTTCATTAGTGTTTGTTCTCTCCAAAAACAACATTGTGGCTAGCAGAATAGCCCACCTTTTGCCTGACTTGGAAGTCAGTTTCTCTGATGTCCAGCTTAGCTTAAGATGCTTAGGGCACCATAATGCCTGAGAGCTCTCTAGACCAGGGGTTCCTAAACTTTTTGCCATCACGCCTCCCTTTAGTGTAATCTTAATGCACACACTTCCCCTAAAAATCCAAACACCAGAATGAATACATGATTTGAAACTAGTATTTTGGGAGAGGTGGATTTATTGTAACAGTGTACAACTAAAAGATACTTTGCACCTCCCCTGGACACTGTCTCACCTCCCCAAGGGGGTACACCTCACAGTTTGGGAAACCCTGCTCTAGAAGACCCCCTTATCTCATCAGATAACCAAATATTGCAAGTTCTCAGCTTTATCACCCAATATCTCCTGTGATTCTACCCATTTTTAATGTGTTAGCGTTCCATGTTGGATAGAATCACACACAAGAGCTTCCATGAACACCAGCTAGCAGTCAGAAGACACGACGAAAACTCCTTGATCTCACAACTCATGGACAGACTCAACCATAGTTTCAACTTCAGGAAACTGTGAGCATCCTAGACCAAGCTAAAACCAAAAATATTAGGGAATTCCTGGAAGCCTGGCATTCAGACAAATCAGCCATCAATAGACACATAGAGATAAACCACATTTACACACCATTCAAAAGAGACAATAAAAAAAGCTAAGAAGGAAACAAAAAGACCAGAACACATCCTCTCCAGCAGCCTATACCCAGATAAACAGGAATTAACACCAGACAAACAAACAAGTAGAAAACAATAATCAAGGAACTACCAAGGAGAAAACCCCCACCAATCCTGGCAGGGCAAGCTACTGCATATAAACAGGGAGCAAACCCCACCCTCACTAGCACTGATGATGTTACCTAGTCAGGTAATAAAATGTCTGCAAGCAAACATCCAAGCTCAGAGAGCACCAGGGACTCCACAGTTCAACCCTGAGCTGCAAATGTTCTCTTCTATTGGAATCACACCCTAGTGCCTGCCCCTGACCCCCTGGGATGACTTCCCTCTTGGCAGATATATTTCTTCATTTGCAAGCAAGGCTCTCCTGACTGCAAAGCCAAGTCTCACCTCTAAATGATCTTTTCTCTCCTTCCCAGTGCTGCAGCATCTCTGAGCCAAACCCCAAAGGCATCTTCATGATGTGTATTCCTCCGCCCAATGTTACTGGATCGCTCCATCTTGGCCATGCCCTCACCAACTCCATCCAGGATGCCCTGACTCGATGGTGAGATCTGTCTGCCTTTCTGGGTGCATCTCACCCTCTGTTTTTACATTGGGCCTTCTCAGTCTTCTGCTGGATTTTTGGGCAGGTCCTCAGAGTCCAAATGTATCTTTTTCAAGCACAATTCTTGAGTTCTCTTTAGTGAAATTAAGAGGGATGAATAGGAAGGGGGTTACAAGAATTACGGCAGCTGTACTGTTTTCTATTTAGAACCAATATATTCCCTTGTACATTATGGTGAAGACTTTCTGATTCTCACAAGCTACCTATGATCCGGTGAGGAAGTGGGTCTTTTCCCTGAAAACAGAGACGTTTGCAGCAAGCTATTTACATAATGCTCTCCATAATGCTCTTTATCAATCTGGGAACCCACTTCTAAATCCTCTTACTCTCTCTGGCACTGTTGGGCCATGCGTGCAGTCTGATTCCATGGGGTTAGTGATCAGGATACAACGTCCAAAAAGTTTGGAGACCCCTGGTCTAGAGAGCTTCCTGCTCCCACTCATGTCTTGCAGGCACAGAATGAGGGGGGAGACCACCTTGTGGAACCCTGGCTGCGACCATGCGGGCATTGCCACCCAGGTGGTGGTGGAGAAAAAGCTTTGGAAGGAGCAAGGGAAAACACGACACGACCTTGGCCGCGAGCTGTTCATCGAGGAAGTCTGGAAATGGAAAAATGAGTGAGTCTTTTTGCTGTCTCTCTTTTTCCCAGCACCTTACAGGTGAACTGGGATATGGAGAAACACTTGCTCCCATGCCAACTTGATAATCATTTATTTATTACCAATATTTGTATCCTATCTAATCCTGCAATGCTACATGGCTTGTATACTGCATTATACTTGTATAATGCAGTATACAGAGCTCAACATCTGTAGAAACAATCCAACATTAAAGTAGAGTCTACTGCTGTCCCAATTAATCTTCCTGCTCTAATGTCTGGCGGAGAAGACTGTCTTCACCAGTTTCCTGGTCTCAGGACCAAACAGTGGAGACCCACCTGATTTCAGAGGCATGCTCTTCCAGAGTGAGAGTGCTGCTATCCAGACTGTCATTCTCTGGATCTTGGCCCTCAGGATCTCATGGGTCAGCAACCAATACATCATCTCCCTGCTAGGCCATGTAGAATAGATGTATTCTACCTGAAGAAGACACTCGCAAAGGTAACAAAGATCTTCAAGGGGTGGTCCTCTAGGACCCACCCATGCCTACAATCAAAGTGAGAGGCAGCTGGAGAAAAAAACTTCTTGTGTGTCCCCCCCTCCCACTCTGACTTTTTATAATGCACTCTGGCATACATTTATTTATTTTCTCTAAATTTTGTAGACCATTGTGGAAGTTATATTATCAGTCTCATACCATTCCAGTGATACACCATAGTCAGTATGTTTCCTTCTTTCTTCTCTGCAGAAAAGGGGATCGGATCTACCACCAGCTAAAGAAACTGGGTTCCTCCATGGACTGGGACCGAGCTTGTTTCACTATGGACCCTGTAAGATTTTGATCAGAGGGAAAGGGATGTGTGGGGTAACTGTTATAACTCCCACTAACATTATTGCTTCTGTCGTATGCACTTACTTTGGGGTAATTCTCACTGAACTCCATGAATAGGATTGGACTACTAGGGAATGTCTTAGGGAGATTTTGAATGTCTTAGGGAGATTTTTCTTTGGCCAGGAAAGAAAGGAAAGGGCGGGGAGAGAAGAAGGAGGAGGAGGAGAAGGAGAAGAAGATCTGCCAATGAATAAGAACAAGGGACAGGGCTGAAAAATTTTCATCTGCTTTTTGCTCAATTTTGGGTTCATTTTAAGGGCAACAGTAGGCGTGCTTTGCCACATGGAGGACCTGCTCGGCCATTCCCACCCTTACACACACCCCAAACAAATAAAAATTCCATTGCTGGAAATTGGCCTTTCCTACCAATTTTCAGCAATGCCATGTTTGAGCTTTGGAAGTCATGTCTGGAACTTATATACAGCCCATGCATTGTGCATTGTTCAGGGAATGAGGAAGAATAATTGCCGTCCAAGGGTGGAAGGGAAGCTCAGGTATGACAGCAATTTTTCAGTACAGTGCAAAAGCCACAGTTCTTGCAATCTAGACAACAAGAAACCAATGGGATTTTTATTTCATCTGATGGATTGTATTCTTGTATCACCAACAGAAACTCTCCTATGCTGTCCAAGAAGCTTTTATCCAATTGCACGAGAAAGGGATCATCTATCGAAGCAAGCGCCTCGTCAACTGGTCATGCACCCTCAACTCAGCCATTTCTGACATAGAGGTGATTAATGGAATAACTTACTTCGTGTATCAGTATTTGGCTAAGTGATCCAGATCTCATGAAGCTTCCTGTCCCCTTCTTCCCAGGTAGATAAGAAGGAATTAACAGGCCGGACACTCTTGCCCGTCCCGGGCTACAAAGAGAAGGTTGAATTTGGGGTGCTGGTCACCTTTGCTTACAAGATCAAGGACTCAGGTTTAGTATGCAGTTCTTGGTTCAACAGGAGTTAGAATTTGGAGTCTGACTCTTGGTTGGCTCCATTCATCCATGAACCTCCTCCGTTTTCCTTGATAGATGAGGAAGTGGTGGTGGCAACCACCCGTATTGAGACGATGCTGGGAGACACAGCAGTTGCAGTCCATCCCAAGGATCCACGATATCAGGTAGGGAAAGTATAACACTGTCGTTTGGGTTGGGACAGGCAGCCTGGTGACTTCTCAGATGCTTTGAACGACAGTTGCCCAAACGCCTGATCACCCACTGAGCCAGCAGGGGTTAGACAAGGCTGTGCTAGGTTCTCTGGGTGAATGGCTGCCATACTGCAGAAGGGGTCAAGGTAAAAAGCTTTGGAAAGGAGGGGGGGTTGAAAATAAAATTTTAATATTACTACTTTTAGTTAATTTACTAATTTAAGTGTTACATTTCGCTAGACAGACCCAAAGACCTATGCACTGATGCCCACCTTCTCAGGTGTTTGTTAAGTCCCAGGTTTAGCAATTGAAAATAAACAGATGTATGTGAACGAAAAAAGAAAAGAAAACTATCCTGTTCTATACACCCACACTCCTACCTGACATTTACATGCCAATCATGAGTCACATACAGAGAGAGAGAGATGGTAGTGTGGGAGTGGTGGACAACAAAATCTGCAAAGTGGATGCAAGAGCTTCAGACCTTGTACCTATGGAGTTATGGAGAACCAAGGGCATGCTCTACAATAGAACCTGATTTTTCCATGGTTGGCTGCTTCCTCTCTGTCCTTCCCAGATGCATCATTCAGTATGCCCAGATTGATTAAAGCTGTGCTGGTTAAGAATTCAGGAAGTTGCAGTCCCACTGCACCTGGAGAACAGCAAGCTAGGGAAGGCTTCCTGTTGCTATATTCATTGCCCCAAGGATGAACAATGCCAGAATCAAATGAACCTGTTTTACCCAGCGGAGCAGAGGGCCATCTTGAATTGTAGTGTAAAAGTAGAATTCAGATACAGGATAGCTGGAGACCAAAAGCTCTGAGTAGAGATTGGGTGTTGTAACAACAGAAGGAGCATCAGAAAAGGAAGATCCTTTAAGGACTGAGCAAAGGGTATAGGATGCAATAAACTGGAAGTTGCAGTAGATGATCTTATCAGACTGTTGTTTATCTAGATGATTTTGAATTCTTCATTAAGTCTCTTCCTTTGATGTGCTTTCTCTTCTAGCACTTGCATGGCCGGGAAGTCCAACATCCCTTCACGGGACGGCTGCTGCCCATTGTCTGTGATGATTTTGTAGATATGGAGTTTGGAACTGGTACGTTCTGGGCTGGTGTCAGGCAAATGCAGTGAGTCCTATTTGAAAGGATAGAATTGGTGGTGAAGAGCTTCAGTGGAGAGTCTATGGAGAGGGTGGAAAATGATGTGTGACCTAAAGCAGTCAAAGTACAGAAGTGGGTGAGAAAACCCTGAATAAAGGAAGTGTAAGTCAGGATTAATGAGAGAAGAGTCAGAAGGAATGAAAATGGGCAATCATAACTCAGCATTCCCCAACCTGACTCCCTTGGATGTGTTGGACAGTTGTTGGAAAGATGTGGATTTCAACACATCTGAAGGGATCAGGTTGGAGAAGGTACCCAGTAAAGCCTTCCATGAAAAAAGAGAAAGACATCCAGCAAAGCTTTAGATCTTCAGTTGTTCTTTGAATCAAAAAGTTAGGTGTGGAGTAACTTTAAAGACCACAGATTCTAGAAGGAAATATCAGGCCAGAACATGAATTGGAATGATCGTGTCACCTTCTTGCTACTTTCAGGCGCTGTAAAGATCACACCAGCTCATGATCAGAATGACTATGAGGTTGGCCTGCGTCACGGGCTCGACTTCATCACAATTATGAATGAGAACGGCTATCTTATCAACGTTCCTCCACCCTTCTTGGTATCACTGGGATGCATTGGGAGGGAAGGTGGAGTTCAAAGGATCCCTTTAGTCTTCTCTCTGTCTTCATTGATTGGGATGGGCTTAGTCTTAATTGAAACAGAAGATCTAGTATATAAGGGATGTCTTTAATTGGTGCTAAGGGATTGGACATAGGTGACCTTTCTGTGTCTTCCAACTTAACAGCTGCATCATTTTCATCTGCTTCTTCTCTCCTTCCAGGGCATGAAGCGTTTTGAAGCCCGTCAAGCAGTGCTGGAAGCTTTGAAGGAAATGGGGCTCTTCAAAGAGGTGAAGGACAACCCCATGGTGGTACCAGTGTGCAGGTGAGTAGTAAGTGCCAAGTAAAGCAGCCCTCTCAAAGTTGTTCCAACCATAATTCCCAAGGATTCTCAGCCAGCATGGCTGAAAGCAAGATAAGACCCTCTCCTGTTCTCAGTTGGTGGTTCAGTCTTCGTGTGCAAAATGATGCCTTTTTAGATTACCACTTTAGGAATCTTAGGAGTAAAGCCTTGTACTTTCTGGGTTGTAGAAATAGCTGAGGGGTTCAGTCCCTCACGCGACCGCAAGTTGTATGTAAATATTACCTGGATGCTTGTTTCCTTTTGGGGGCAAAGTGCTTGAGTTGAGTGGGGTTGGTAACTTCAGATGCTCCTAGAAACAGCAGATTATCCAGACTCATTCCAGTCAAGTTTCAGGCAAGTTTGGAACTGAAAGGGTCTTGATCATCAAATGACAGGTAAGCAGCTTTGGGCCAAGAGTGAGTGACAGACAGAAGGAGACCCTTCTGATGATTGAAGTTCACTTAATGGCTTTGAATATCTTTGGTCATAATATCTTTCAGAACCAGCTCTGTAATGTGGGAGTTAGGGAATCCCATTCTGCTGTCCTGTTCCAACCTCCAGAATTAATTCTGGCAAGCAGCATGGTTAGACTATGGTTTAACCCCATGTCACTTATAATCATGGGGTGCCACAGGACTCTTACATTGCCCCATCTTCATGTTATTTAAGCTGCTGTGTGAAGCCATGTGGAATTGGGTCCAATTAAAACACATTGAATCTTCTGATTTAGCCAAGAGAACCATCTGCCTGCAAGGCCTCCAGTTAATCTATTCCACGGTCAAGGTTAATTCTCTTGATTCCATTATCATATTGCCTTCCCATCTGGAGGGAAGGAACTAAACAGGGTGTGTGTAATTGGAAAGTGGAAGACTGAGAAAATAGGAGGTGAAAAGTCTTGTTTTCCTTACGCAGATTGGATGGGTAAAAGGGCTTTCCATGTGGAGAAGGATCCTGTTGAGCAAGAGGAAGCACCATGTTGAATTGGAAAAGTGTCCACCACTCTGTAAAGGGTGTACAGGTAGTCCTCATTTAGCGACCACAATTGAGACCAGCAACTTGATTGTTAAGCAAAGCAGTCGCTAAGTGAAACCACCACCACGCTTATGGTCTTACTTCAGCTTTCCTTTGCTTTACAGACCTGCAAAGGTCATAAATGTGAGGATTGATTGCAAAGTTATTTTTTTCATTACTGTTGTAACTGCAAATGGTCGCTAAATGAGGACTACCTGTAATTCTATTCTAACCCTGTTATTTTTCCAGGGTCTCAGCTAACTTTCTTTTTGGCTTTCTTTCCTGATGTTCTAAGCCGCTCCAAAGATGTAGTGGAACCCCTGCTGAAGCCCCAGTGGTACGTGTGCTGCGACACAATGGCCCAGGCTGCAGCTGAAGCCGTGCGCCAGGGTGATCTACGCATCGTGCCAGATTTCCACCTCAAAACCTGGTTCAATTGGATGGACAATATCAGGTGAGGTACTTACATATCACCTACTGCTGTGACACTACTGGTTCATGCACCCCATTATGTGATTTGTTTGGTTTTTGGCTCAGTCAGCTGTGTGAATCCACCTGTTGTCCCTTAATATTAAAGAGCTACTCTGGCTCATTCAGGAAGTGGTGATTAAAAAAAAAAACTGGGTTTTTAGCAGTGTGTCAATGTGACTAATGCATATCCAATGATTGGAGGGACAAAGGCATTTAGACACATTTGTCTAAACATCTTGATGTTGCAGTGCAAGTTCCCCCTCTTTCATATGTCATTGCAGTGTCCTCGTGTGCATACAAAATGGGCAAACCTTGCATTGCAATGGCCCAACACCGCTTTTGTCATGTGACATGTCCTGCAGATGTCTTTGAACGGGGATGTAAAGTATTGGAAGAAGCAAAGACCAGGGAGGAGAGAAGGGGGAAAACAGTGAAGTCACTGCAAACAGGCAATGGAGTCGGGTCTGGAGTGGGACAGTGTGGATTCCTAATTTTTAGGCAGGTGTCAGCTGTATCTTCTTCAATATTTTGCTTTCCAGCCACAGGGTTGGGGGTTTTTTGCATTTTTTTCACCCCTGATTACATGCAATAGAATCATACTGTTCGAAGGGGCTATTTAAGCCGTCAAGTGCAGCTTCCTGCTAAAAGCAGGAATTTGAATTAAAGCAGAATGAAAGAAAGAGAGGGCTGTCCAGCTGGAAACACATTAACCTCTGTAAGTCCTAGATTTGACTATCCAACCATTCTAATCATTTGGATAATCTCCTAACATTCAACAGGAATCTGTCTTCCTGGGCTTTTTTATTGTTTGTTATTGTCGTGTTGAAAGTCCTCCAGTTTTAATAGGTATACCCCGCTGAGCTTTTGGGAGTACAGCAGCATAGAAGAGTGGGTAGTATAGAAATAAAACAATAAGTTAAACCCACTGTTTCATGATCCGTACTCTGGGTCAACAGAGAATATAACTTGACCATCTTCCATCATGTGAAGTTCTTTGAAGGGTTCAGAGAGTGCTGTAGATCCTCTTGGTGAAGATAGGAGAGGACAACTGTATCATGCATCAGTATTTTTTAGTATAAGTCCAATCTTGGAGTTTTTTATACTATGAGTTGTAGCAGTGTTTCTCAACCTTAGCAAATTTAAGATGCGCGGACTTCAACTCCCAGAATTCTCCAGCCAGCTGGAGCTGGCTGGAGAATACTGGGAGTTGAAGTCCTCGCATCTTAAAGTTGCTGAGGTTGAGAATCACTCAATTATAGCTTGGCATGTCGTGTTAATACTGTCAATTGTGACTCATTTTCCAGTTAGCAAATTACATAATGTTAAATGTAATGGTATATCCACATTTTGGCTGTTGCTACAGTCATTCCAGCTTCTTCTTCACCTTTTCATCCTGCCTAGCTTCTCCACGAAAAGAATAGTTTATTTGTATGCTGGGTTTCTTTTTTCCCTTTTCACTTATATCTGTGTGCTGTACAGGGTCTTATTTTTCAAATAGCTAAAACATTTAGTAAGGTTGCAATGCAGCTTTGCTAACGCTTTCCTTTTTCTGTAGGGATTGGTGTATTTCTCGACAGCTCTGGTGGGGCCATCGTATTCCAGCATATTTTGTGACTGTTGACGACCCTTCTGTGCCAGCAGGAGAGGTACGGTTCCTGGGCCACTTGGCACAATGCTGGTAGAAAGGGCCTGACTACCTAGGAAAAGAAATTTAATAAATAGTTGGGATATTGAAGTGTAAATAGAGACATCCATGTGTTCTCTGAACTCATAGAGAGGGTAATAATGGGGGAATGGTGTTGGCCAAGATTTTTTTTTCATTCTTTTCACTTAGTCTTCCAGATGAGTCACTGAGGACTAACATAACATAGTCAACCTTTGTAAAATTAATTTAATTTCCAATATTGCAATGCAGTTAACTCAAGGATACCTAACTCTTTCCTTTCTTCCTTGAAGAAGGATGTTGAGGGTGACCAAGGACGGTGAACCATGATGGGTATTAATTTTTTAGACTCTGGGTGGCTTATAAAATCCAGAAAACAATATATGTTTAGTTTTGAGATTTTTAACATTGAACAAGGCTTTTGTTTAATGGGTTATTTACCTTCCCACTGTGAGAGGAAAATTATTAGTACCCATCAGTATGTTTTAATGTTAGTTTTGATTACATTTAATAAAAGCCAAGCTAGGTTTGATATGGCCTTTAGGGCAATAACAGGAAATAAGTAAACTTGCAAGACTAAGCAAACTGCTGATGGGAAAGAACGTGACAAGAACAAATGGAACAGGGAAGTATGGTAAAGTATGGTAAAGTATGGTAAAATTAGCACCAAGGAAGTTATGATTCAGTTGCAAATCCTGGGAGTCATGTCTGTGGTTTGTGGTTTTTGAGGATAAAAGGGATTGCAACTAAGGGGTCGGGACCACTTGGTCAAGCTATCTTGCCTGATAGCTTGCTCATGATGGTCCTCATTGCAATGTGAATCTAAGTGAGTACCTTGTATGCTATTGGTTGAATTTTATTTGCTTATTATGTTGCAGGATGTGGATGGCAAATATTGGGTGAGTGGTCGGAGCAAGGAAGAGGCAAAAGAGAAGGCAGCGAAAGCCTTCAACGTCACCCCGGATAAAATCTCCCTCCAGCAAGGTAGGGAGATTGGAACTGGGGGCTGTGTTGGCAGGGCAATCATGAAGCAGTGTCCACTGCAGCCTTTGTATTGTATTCATTGAACTGTGATAGCCATGTAGTGTGATGATGATCATTTTACCCAACTCAAACTGTAGCATTTGCCCTTTACAACGATCCTTCCTTCCTTCCTTCCTTCCTTCCTTCCTTCCTTCCTTCCTTCCTTCCTTCCTTCCTTCCTTCCTTCCTTCCTTCCTTCCTTCCTTCCTTCCTTCCTTCCTTCCTTCCACAAAGGCTTAAGCTCTTAACAATGCTGTTTCCTCCTTAGGTTGCTTACCAGATTCTCCTAGTTAAATCTTCTGACCTAGAGATCCCAGCTTTCCCTCTATTTGTTTCCTTCCAAGATTAGTCAGACTCTTCCTGGGTTCTGACCTTGTTAAGGAACCTTGACCTCTCCTTGGCCAACTCTCACCAGCCTCCATGTGATTCTAGTCCAGGGTTTCTCAACCTTGGCAACTTTAAAACATGTGGACTTCAACTCCCAGAATTCATCAGACAGCATATGCCGGCATATGCTGGGTAGTGAATTCTGGGGGTTGAAGTCTGCACGTCTTAAAGTTGTCAAGGTTGAGAAACCCTGTTCTAGTCTGAAAAAGGGGTTAGGTCTTATTCGCTAGCTTCTTAAACTATATATAACCAAACCAAATTCTCCATAAAGTGCTCTTCAGAGTCTCAGTCAAACACCTTTGCCAACACTCTCTTGGTTTGAGCTCTTGTAACTGGAGATGCTGCAGCTTAAACTAGAGACCTTGATCCAGACATAGCTTCAGCATTTGAAGTACTATCTCAACATCATCTCTTTTCTTCTCTTCTCCACCCTCCATATCACAAACCTTCTATTTTCAGCTTAACTCTAGAATGCTTGCAGAACAAAAGATCACCCTGCTTTTGTGCAGATGGGGTGGGATGCAACTCCCAGAATTCCCAGCCAACCTAGTTGGGTGACGCAACCCAACATCTTTGGAAAGTAGCAAGGTTGGGAAGCAAGGCTGTGAAAGACACTTTTTTAAGCTACTTAGAAGTTAAACATGGAATACCAAACGTGACCCTAATCTGTTTCCCTTGTGCCTTTCTTGTGTCCTGCTTCCAGATGAGGATGTCCTGGACACATGGTTTTCCTCTGGTCTGTTCCCCTTCTCCATCTTTGGGTGGCCCAACTCAGTAAGTAAATGTGAAGTGAGGATGTATGTCTATTTGTTTGCTTTTCAAATCTTGCTGACCCTTTCCAACTTGTTCTTTCAAGAATGAAGATCTTCAGTTTTTTTACCCTGGAACTCTCCTAGAGACCGGACATGATATTCTGTTCTTTTGGGTGGCCCGCATGGTTATGTTGGGCCTCACGCTTACGGGGAAGCTGCCCTTCAGAGAGGTGAGAAATGAACATCCATTCCTCCCAGGCAGTATGAGGTCTCCTCCACTTTTGCATCACTCCTTGTTGTTGTTGTTTAGTCGTTAAGTTGTGTCCGACTCTTCGTGACCCCATGAACCATATTGTGCCAGGCCTTCCTGTCCTTCACTGCCTTCCTGAGTTTGCTCAGTTTCATGCTCATTGCTTCAGTGACGCTATCTAACCATCTCATCCTCTGCCGTCACTTGCATCACTCCTGGCTGTGGCCAAATCAGGGAAGCATTAACTGCAAGAAAGCAATCTTCTGTGTGCTGTAGAACAGGCTGTCTGATCTAAAAAACAAGGAACTAGTTCTCCTTGAGGCAGCATGAAAACCTTGAGCCAACTAAAGCCCAGAAACCACAGGATAAGGTTTGTGAAGGTAAAGACTTCACTTGAGTTGAACTTAGTGACGATGTGGACACCACCATATGGTTTTCTTGGCAACTCTACAGGAGGGGTTTGCCATTGTTTTCATCCAGGATGTTTTTGGAGTTCCCAGTCTCAACAGCCCTGATATTTGCCTTGTGGTCCCATCCAAATATTAACCAGGCTCAGCCCTGCTTAGCTTCCCCTTGCTGGGACAGCTTTTCAGATGTAAGCCCAGCTGTTTATTTAGCTCTTTATTATTGATTCTTACTTCTGTGCTGATATTTGATGTAATTTTCTGCTCTTGAACTCATGAAGAGAGGAAACAAAAACTTGCTGAAATTCCCAGCTACGTACCTAATTGTTTCTGAGCTTTACTGAAGGTCTCCCTCAGGGTTAGAAACTTGGTATCTTTTTTTTGTAAAGAAGTTGCAGTTATACCACAGTTATAGTCTGCCTGTTTTCAGGGCCATATGTGAGCACATGTTCTGAGTTAAAAGGTATCATTGTAGTGAATGCTTGATTCAGCAGACCTTGGATGTAACAGACAAATTTGTTCTTTGCACGTTTGTCTGTTAAATCAATGTTTTATTAAAGTAACACCATTTACATCAAACAAGTAATTGCACAGATGATGTAAATTGATGCAAATGATGTAAATTGAGATTTAATGGACAACCTCTACTCATGAATGGTCTGTAAACAAACAAACAAAAAATACTACATTGGATTATTTCTTTTGCCTCTAGGAAAAACTCTGTGAGGGTAGTTTCTTGTGAGCCTGGGGAACTGAAGATCATTTAATATGCTGTGATTTACTGATTTATTTTTTTAAGGGAGAAGATTTACATATATCTTCTTTAATTTCAGAAGAAATTTGTGCAAAATGAAAGCAAACCTTCAAAACCTGGCTGTCTCAGGCCATAAGAAATTATGCTGTCCTGATGCATGTAAGACAGCTCAGAAACACGTGCAATTGCTGTTCATAAATGTTCATGCTTACCCCCATGTTTGGAGCTAATGCTTGAAAGATCAAGGATCAGACCTCTCAGATTAGTTGCCAAACTGCATTGCCCAATTCCAGTCCACCTCAAAATTAAACAGCTTTCTGTGCTTCCTTTTCAGGTTTACCTTCATGCTGTCATTCGAGATGCCCATGGCAGGAAGATGAGCAAGTCACTGGGAAATGTCATAGACCCCTTGGATGTGATCACCGGCATTACTCTGGAGGTGATCCATTGTTTGTGGGCTCTTAGCTGGTGGCCAAAAGATGGAGCTGCAAGATGGTTTAGCTTCCTGTTGTGGTTGATGGCGAAGAGGCCTATCTTTCCCCTGAGAATGTGAAACTTGGTTCTTTTTCAGATCAGCTGGGAACATTTGAATGGTTGCAGAGAGAAGCTTGGGCTGGGCTGAAGGCAGCAGTAGTCAACCACAGCAGCAGCCAGGCCTGTGTTTCTACTTTGGACCTAAGTTGTTGTGGCCTCTCAGTTGCTGCAGAGCTGGGAGGATGTGGCTGATGTTAGCTTTGTCACAATTCAGTAGGACAGGCGTGGGCAGGTTTCTTGAGGCTACTTTGTTTGACCTCCAAAGGCTGCAAGGAATGTGGGCAGGGATATCCTAACATTACTAGGGAAAATCTCCTCCTCCTTCTCCTCCTCCTCTCCTGCTGTTTGCTTGGTTGGATCAGGGGGATGTTAAAAGATGAAATGAGTCCCTTAAACCTTCCCTAGATTTAAGCCCTCAATGTTGTGTATGAGTCTAATTTTTCATCTTTAAGAGGTGAAACTCTCTGCAGTGTTTAAAGCACATATTTGTCCCCTACCACTTCCTCAAGAAGGGCCTCTAATATTTCCTTTCCCCATTCAGGGTTGCTGTGGGTGGTTTGCAACAAATGCTTCTAAGCTGTGAAAAATGTTTCAAGGCTGAAATATTGCAAGCTCAGAATGGACTGCTTGAACCCCACAAGGAGTGTTTCAGCCTCCTTGGAACTTCTTAGCAGAAAAGAAATGTTCTAAGCTTGCAAAAGGGGTTGTTTATTGCTCGGAACACATCCGACAAAGTCAGCATCAAAACACTCCCTGCGAGCTTGGAACATCAAGTACAGAATGTTCTGAATGTGAAATGTTCCTCACAGGTGAATTTCAAGGACCTCTCCAGTATTGGAAAGCTGTGAGCTTATTCCTTCTGGCAGTGGAAAGTTTGACTGATGCTACTTCTGGGGCTATAAAAAGGGTGTGCCCAAAGTCAGGCCCCATAGACAATTTATTACAGAAATTACATTAAATATTCAAATGGCTTGCCTTATTTTCTGAACAGTTCTTTACTGGCTTGCCGCTTGACCTTTGAACGTTCCTAAGTAAATATTCTCTGATATTTGCTCATTCTAATGCGATGGTCTCCTTTAGATTGTTTATTGGCCTGTGGGGCCTGACTTTTGATACACCTTGTATATATACAGTGGTACCTCTAGTTACGAATGCCCCTCCTTATGAATTTTTCAAGATATGACCAGCTCCGGCCCCAAAAATTTACCTCTACTTGCGAACTCCGCCTCTACTTACGAACCGGATCCGCGGCCATTTTCCCTACTGCCACGCGGTCGCGGCTTCCTGTGGGCGAGATCGCAGTAGCAAGGAGACGTTCGGTGAGGCTTGTGGTGCGTTTTGTGGCGTTTGGAAGGTTTTTGTGGCGTTTGGAAGGTTTTTGAGGTTTAAAAATAAAATGCATATGTTTCAGAACTGTTTAGCCGTATTTACATTGAACCTTATGGGGGAAATTTACCTCGGGGTGTGACCAAATTCAGAGGGTGGATTAGCCATATTTACATTGAACTTTATGGGGAAATTTGCCTCGTGGTGCGACCAAATTCGGAGGGCGGAATGGATTAACCGTATTTACATTGAACCTTATGGGAAACTTTACCTTGACTTGAGACCAACTCGAGTTGCAACCAGAGTCACGGAACGGATTAAGTTCGTAACTAGAGGTACCACTGTATATTGTTTTAATATTATCATTATGCTTGCTTTTATTGTTTTTAACTGAACTTACAGAGGTTGGGATGTCATTCGCAGTTGGAACAGTAAATAAATATTTTTGTCCTCTTGCTGATAGGTGGATCAGGATATGGTCAACCTGGGCAGGTTCTTCAGTCCCTAGTGGGTTTTGGGGGAGGGGGGAGAGAGAGAGAGAGAGAGAGCAGACAATGGCCCTGCCCCATCTTGAGTGCATGGTCAACATGAAAGTTGTGTCTGGATCTCTGATACATTTGTCCAGGAAGAATTTTTCTCTTCCTGTCCTTCCTCTTCCCCACCTCAACCCAAAGACCAGCCTTTCCTAAGGTAGTGTTCCCAAGAGGTGAGGGCTGGAATTTCAAGAGTTGTACTCCAATATCTGGGGAGCACAAGGTGAAGGAAAGCAGCTGGGGTCAGAAGGCTGGACTTGGTTTGACCCAAGAATGGAAGCCTTGCATGCTGGGTCAACCAACATGTTCTGAGTAGACTTTGGAAGGAATTCCTTTCTTCTTTGAACATTTATCTTTATTAGTCTCCACAGAGTTGGAGAAAGATCACAAAGAAGGGCAGCAACCTTCCATTCTACATTGCTACATCTTATGAAAGACCACCATTTTTTTTTCTCTCTGTCTCTGTAGGGCCTACATGCTCAGTTATTAGACAGCAATTTGGACCCAGTTGAGCTGGAGCGAGCAAAGAAGGGGCAGGTATATATTTTTCTGTTGTCTCTAATCTTTGTTTCATGTTGATAAACAACATACAGATGTTCCTTGGCTGTATCAGGTTTGGCTCGCTATGGTGTCTGTGAATATATTTCCTCTTTTCCTCAGTAGCTTTAGGTTTAAATAGGATTCATATGTCACACAAACACACTCATCCAGAATATATTATTTGTGTTTCAACATCTTGGCTGGAGGTCAGTTGAATTACCTGTTTTGGATTTGACACTTTGAGCGTAAGGATTATATATATTTTTAGAGAGAAGGCTTTGAAAATGAAGCAAAAGACTTCTAAGATGTCAGATGTGTGTATCGGTGCTTGCTTTGCAGAAATCAGATTACCCCAATGGAATCCCAGAATGTGGAACTGATGCCCTTCGGTTTGCTCTCTGTGCCTACACATCTCAAGGTACTTTTTCTGCCTCCACCTGAGACTGTGGCTCAATTTTGTAATGGAATTCTTAGCTTTGCTTTCATGTTGGCTTCTCTCATAATGTCCCTCTTTTGCTTTTCTCTCTTCAGGCCGGGATATAAACCTGGATGTGAACCGGATTCTGGGCTACCGCTATTTCTGCAACAAACTCTGGAATGCCACCAGATTTGCCATCCGTGGTCTTGGGGAGGGATTCCAGCCACCACTCAGCCCAGAGGTAAGTCTGTTCTTTTGGGTTCTCCTTTTCCATTTCCCCCAGATATTCATAGAGTGGCCATCCATGGTACAGAGCATTTATTATTCTGGGTTAAAAGGAGTTCTTCCTTACTAATCAGACTTTGTTTGTTGCAGCTCAGTGGCTCTGAGAGCCTCATTGACCTCTGGATCTTGAGTCGCCTGAGTCATGCCGTGGAGTTATGTGATGTGGGATTTCAAGCCTATGACTTCTCTGGCATCACCACAGCAGTGTATAATTTCTGGCTGTATGAGCTGTGTGACGTCTACCTTGTGAGTGAGACCTCTGCGCAACAGAACTCTCATTCTCCTCATCTTGGGAGGTGTAATATTTCCATTATATCTGCTTAAAACTAATGCACTATTGCACATAAGGTGTAATGCCTAGAATAATTTCCCAAGCTAGCGTTTCTTGGATAGGATGGGACTACAGCTCCCAGAATTCCTAACTAGCTGGGATTCTGAGAGTCATTGTCCCATTATATCTGGGAGACCCCTGGTGGGGTGAAGGCTATCTTTGATTTTGATACTGAGCCAAGTTCAGAATCCATGCTTAACCATTAAGTTGATTGGATTATGTTGCAATGACAGATTACTACTATGAATTCATCTGAGTCTATCCCACAGAGTTGTTCTGAGACTATAACACTGTTCTAAGCTCCTAATGCTAAGGCAATGCAAAATCTAGTAAACATTTAAATGCATCATGAAACCCAGGTTTGAATTTGATTCTTTGCCTGGTCATCATAGGTGACACAAATGTTTATGCAGGTGAGTTTAAAAGGTTGGCAAGAAAGTTTGGCTCATTCTGAACTTCTTTCATTAGCCTGTTTGATATAAAACTTTAAAAAAAAACCAAAACCCAAGCCTGCTAATAAGTTAGTAGCCAGTGTTTCAAAGATGGGTGCAGAAGATGGGAAAACCCTCTTTGAGATGGTATGGAAATGTAGGCTACTCATCTCTGAATGGGCTTTTACATGGGATATGTAAAAGATACATAACAGAGTAGGGCAGTTAATACATTCAAATACAAGCAGTCCTCACTTAACAACCATTCATTTAGCGACCATTCGAAGTTACAGCAGTGCTGAGCAAAGGGGCTTAGAACTGGTCCTTGCACTTAAAACTGCTGCAGCACCCCCGCGGTCATGTGATTGTGATCCAGGTGCTTGACAACCAGCTCACACTTATGATAGTTGCAGCGTCCCAGGGTCACATGATTCCCATTTGCGACCTTCGCAGCCAGCTTCTGGCAAGCAAAATCAATGGGGAACTGTGTGATTTGCTTAACGGCCATGGTGATTCACTTAATGACCATTGCAAAAAAGGTTGTAAAATCAGGCATGACTCACTTAACAACCCCCCTGCTTAACAACAAATTTTCTGCTCCCTATTGTGGTCATTAAGTGAGGACTACCTGTACTGTAAATACATGATTTTAGTGGGCCTATTTGCTTGGCTGTGTAAGGATCACCTTCTACATTTTTATTCTCTTTTTAATTTTCCACTTAGGAGTGCCTAAAGCCTGTGTTTGCCAGTCCAGACCAGGTTGCAGTTCAAACGGCCCAGAAGGTTCTTTACACCTGCTTAGATGCTGGTCTTCGCCTTCTCAGCCCTTTCATGCCTTTTGTCACAGAGGAACTGTTCCAGCGGCTGCCCCGAAGGTCCCCTTCCTCTGATCCTCCCAGCATCTGTGTCACCCCTTACCCCACAACTGAGCAGGTAATTGGGCAATGGAATCTGAAGCTTGTGGCTGGCAGTGGGCGAGCACACCCTGGGGAGGAAGCCAAAGGTTATCACAGAAGCTCCTTTTGAAATAAAGCCTAAAATTCACACAATGAAAAGGAAAAGCACACAAATTGGGTTCCTGCAAAATCACGATCACAGGTATGACCAGAATGAAATAGAATGACAATGCTGGAAGCCTTGGCCGTCCACCAGTATGATACTGAAACAGGAAAGCTAGCATTGAATCTAAAGAGGTTCTTCTGATTAGTCCATTTCATTTTGGTGTGATGCTGAAATTAAAATTAAATCAAGCTGCTCATTCTTCTGTCTTCTTTCAGTTCCATTGGAGGAATGAAAATCTGGACCACACCGTTGAATTCATGTTGAACATCATTAAGGCTGTGCGTTCTCTCCGGGCGGACTACAACCTTACCAAAACCAAAGCTGACTGTGAGTTTTTCACTGAAGGCTTTTCACTAATTAATGAGAAGCTATGAATCCAGTTTTGTCTTTGGCTGAGCTGGCTTGAAATTCTGGGAATGGCAGTGCTGCCCAATCTGGAAGGCATTCGTTTGGAGAAAGTTGTGTGCCTGAAAAATTAAGATGTGTTAGCAAACCAGGCCAGCTGGCTGGACTTTTGGAAGTCGCTTAGCTTGAAGAATCATTGGAGGAGATGGAAGATCTTTAGTATCCATGCAGTTACAAATATTTTCCCCAATATTGGTCTTAGGTTGGCAGAGGGATGGAATAATGAATTTAGTGGTTTTGAGATGGGCCCAGTAGTTTGCAACTCCTCAATTCAATGTCTGGAGCCACCAGTTTCTCTCCCTTCAAGAATGTGCTGCTCAAAATTACCAGTTTTCCATGGCACATTTTTTGGGTGGTTTCCCCACCCCTGGAAAATAAAGTGCTAGCTTAATACTTTGTATGTAGAGAGCTGGAAGCCGACATGTAGTTGCAGATGTCAGAAGTCAAACATTGAACACCAAAGGAGTAGAGACAGGGATTTATTTCTTCGCATTTGCCCCTTTGGCACTTTGATCTGTTGAATTATTCAATGAAATGATGCATCTGAATAAAGAGTTAGACCACCTGGAAGGTAGAAGTTTCTGATTTCTTGGCCTTCCTATCCCCAACAGGCAAGGCTGGAATTTTTTCCCATCTGGCCTTCAAGCCTGGGCCTTTTTGAATGGTTGGGGGAGTTTTACAGGTCTACATAGAGAAGGCCAGTAGGAGTTTGTTCCCTCCCTCATCCTTCCTTTTTCCCACTCTCCTTATAGCCTTTAAGTCATCAAGCGCTGAGTCTGAAAATGCAACCTCCAGTCACAGACAGGCTGCCTGTCCTTAATCTTAGAGGTCACGACCAGACCAGGAAATTAACTCCACAAGAAGGCTAAAATAACTTTTATTGAGATTGGCTAGCATAATAGAATCTTGCAAGTCTGATTGGGCTGTTCCTCCTCCTCCTTCTCTTCCATATAGTTCAGTGAAGTAGGGAGGTGTCTGTCTGAGCTGCTTCTGAATGTTACCTGGCTGTTCTGGACTTAAAAAAGATTTCAGCCCCTCTTTTGCAGAGGCAACAACTCCTGCATATCTCTGTCAAGATCTTCGTTGCTCTCTATAATGAGGCTGTAGGGGACAATATACAGGAAAGCAGGACAGCCAGTGGGCACACACTCCTCTCAGTTTCCCTGATGTTCTTCCTTTGTTCCTCTATTTTCAGGTTACTTACAGTGCCTGGATCCTGAGACAGCGGAGTCTGTGACTTGTTGCTCCGAATACATCCGCACTCTTTCCTCCTCCAAGCAAGTGCTGGTACTAGAGCCTGGTCAAGCACCTCCCTCTGGCTGTGCTGTAGCAATAGCCTCTGACAAATGCACCGTCCATCTTCTGCTCAAGGTACTGGAAAACAAACAGGCAGCAAAATGGTGACCGGCAGTGGAGAACCTTAGTTTTGGGGAGCAGATTTCTTTTTTTCCTACAGTAGAGACAGGGAGTCCTAAAGTGGGTGGCTCACATTTGCTCTGAAGGCAAGGCTAGAAGATTCTGATGGAGCTTCAGAGAGCTCAGTCCCCAGTTCCAGCCCTGCCTCACGCCAGTAAGTCCATCCTCCTGGCACTTGCGCTAGCCATCCACGTAAGCAGGTCTTTCTGAGTCATCAGCCTTTCCTTTTTGTTCTGAGTCATCACCACCACTTTTTGTTCTGGTGTCTTGCCTTACTTGATCTTCCTTAGTAATTAGAACAAGAAGGCTCATGGCCAGTAAATTCAAATCCAATTATTCACTTTTATGAACCTGTTGGAAGATCTGGGAGCATTCTGGATTCTGCCAGCCTATGGAGGAACATTTTCCCATACCATCAAAAGGTTGGGAAGCTAATGTGTTTTGTTCTGTAACATGACATCAGACTGCCATGACCTAAAGATGGTCTTGCATATCATTAGACATAGAATTCACCAGCACCCTTCTGATATCACTTTATTTCATCCCCCACAACGTGGTGGGTGATCAAACACAAGGTAGTTCTGAGGGCCACTAATCAGCTAGGCATCCAGGTGATTGAGCTGGGTCCATGAGGTAAGAGAACCTCATCTGGGGGAGATGGGTGGCATATAAATTTAATAAATAAATACGTAAATAAATACATTTCATCTACTTCACTGCTTCCAAGAGCAGGGAATGGTATGCCATCTGGACAAGGCAAGTCAGCCTTCACCTTCAATATCACAAGTTTGGGATGGAGATGCTGAGATCCCTGATGGAGTGCTTACAAAAAGAAAATGTCCTGGCGTTCCACTGGAGGCCTGCCTACATATCCCAGTGTTGCTGAAGTTCAAATACCAGAGATTTAGCCACCATTCTAGGCTTTTCCATATGGGCTCTTGTCAGCTTCCATGGTGTTCAGGAAGATGATGGTGACTATCATGGCTCACCTCAGATCTCAGGGAATCCATGTATACCCATAGCTAGATGACTTGCTGATCCAGTTCTTTCTCAGCAAACAGGAAAGGAAATTGCTGACTGGAAACTCCTTATAGACTTTTTGCATGAAACAGAAAAAAATGAACGTATGATTTATGGTTTTGATGATTAGACAGACTAGATTATAGAAAAAAGAGAGTTATTTTGTAACCATCGAGCAAGAGGTAAATTTATAATTGTACTTATAACTGCCGTAAAGAAGATTGGAAACTACTTCTATCTTTTTTCTTTCTTGTCTATTTTTCCTTTACTTTTTTTCCTTCCTTGCACTTTTAGCTTTCTCTTTGATTTTTCTTTTTCTTTTCTTTTTCTCACTTTATATTAGTTGGTATCTTCTTTTTAAAAAATCTTTAATTAAATTATACCAAAAAAAAAAAAAGGAAAAGAAGAAAATCTGGGTCACAGTGTAGACCTTCAGAAGGGCCTGGGTTCTGAATCAAGAAAGATCAGAGCATCCTTGAACCAGTACAGAACCTGCAGCACCTGGCCACAATTCTGATCACTGAAAAAGAACTGGTCCCCACACCAAAGAGGAGACCATCCAGCTGGTAATGTCAGCCCCTCAGAGTAGCTACAGATCTCATGACACTCTCATCAGCCTCCAAGACCAGATGATTACCTCCATAGGCAGTACTATGGTGAGATTCCACTCCCATCCTTCCAAGGTTGGTCCTCCCCTTCCAGAATTCCATAGCCCTAAGATTCCAGAGAGGTCTGGCAATTCCCATGATGGTGAGGAGCTCCCTCAAATGGTGGTTCTCAGAAGCCCTACCCAAGGGCTGGGATCCAGGCTGAATTGATCCCCACCCACGGAATCTGGATAGAAGAGATAACCCAAGATACCATCAACTTCCTGGAGCTACATGCAGCATGAATAGGTCTGGGCAAGGTCCAGGCTCTCCTGAAAGTCCAGCGTGTCTTTTTCCTAACAGACAACATGACCTGATGACAAATTCTTACATTGAACTGAGGAAAATGTAAAGCCTCTTATGGTAGGACACATCAAGGGTATCCAAAACATGACAGTAGGCTGGCTCAGCTGCAAAACCCTGAACCCCAGTGAATGGAGCTTCAATCCCAAGGGATTTAAACATGTTGTCTTCATCTTCAGAAGACCAGCACTGGAACGCCTAGCAACTCCCATCAATTCCAAGGGACAGCAATTCATCTCATGCTGTCTCACTCAGGGAACAAAGGCAGCACATCTTCAGTGTCATCTGAGGTCCTGCAATCCGTGTCAGACTCTTTCTTTGTCCTCTGCAGTAGTTTCCATTCCTCACCATCTTCTGATTCTGTATAACCTCTCTCAGTTTTTAAGAAGAATAAACTAAGCCAAGGAAATATGTGAGTTTAAACTGACTTACCAGCACGGTATCTTGTCCACAACTCTTCCAAAACATCCCGAAAAAGGTTTCCTTATTGCTTTCGAAGGCTTTTGCAGAAATGGTGGTAGCACTGAGGAATTTGCACATTGACAATATGATTGATTGATTGCATTTATATCCCACTGCAATCTGAATTAACTTTCAGGTTGAAGTGGGATACATCTTGCTGGGAGTCCAGTAACACTCAACTCATAGTGCATTGTCTGTCTCTCTGAATTCCCCTGGCAGGGCTTGATTGATGCTGAGAAGGAGATAACCAAACTGGCAGGGAAAAAAGCTGAGCTGCAGAAACAAATCCTGTTGTTGCGTGAGCGTATGGACAGTCCAGATTATGCTGCTAAGGTACCAACCAAAGTCCAGGAGTTGGATGCAGCCAAGGTAACTCGTACAGGATTGGCATTTGGGGCCCTGCTCTGCCATAAGTCAAGTTAGGGATGATGCTCAACCCAGTGCATCAGCTGTGGGTGCCAAGATATCCACCAAATTTCTCAAAACTTCCCATTTTTGTTTCTGTTTTCAATTTCTGAAATCACCATGATCATAAGATATTGAGAGGTTTTAGCCAGTTGGGGACCCCGGACTCAGGACCAGAAAAGGTTGCTGGTTCCTTCGAAAGATCCTATGTTGGGGATGGACAATTTGGTGACCAATGATCACTTTTAACATTGTGGTGCTCACTTTCCTAAAATGTGGTGGGAAGGGGTTTAGAAGGTTTCCGAGTTTTACTTTCCTTTTAACCTGAGACACTTATTTTAGGCATTTACCCTGTTCACATGTTTTTCACCTAAAAAAGGCAGGAAACATGGCAGCTGTTGGTTTGAGGGCCATAGGTTGCCCATTCTTGGTCTGCATACTTCTTGAGGGAATTGCAGAAAGACACTTCAGAACAGGAATGGGAGGTCTGATACAGATGCTTCCCCAGCAAATCTGTCTTGTGCATTTTTTTTCCAGCTGAAGCAAAGTGAGACAGAACTGCAGAAGTCAGAGGAAGCTATTGAGAATTTCAAGAAGATGGTCTGAAAATACATGGAGCTGCTCAGATGGGCCTGTTCTCCATTTGAGGGTTGGGAAAGAAACCTTTGAAAGCAAGACAAGAGGACCTGTTTCTGTTCAGCTGTTCTTAGTTCATTATATTTTCTGTGAAGACATTAAACTATTTTGCTCAGTTAGAAGACTGAATTATCACTGGTGTTGCAGAAAGGAGACAGAGTGGCCTCCAGCAAAGATTGTCCCTTAATCCTACTCTCAGTGTACAGGTATGAATGAAGTCAGTGTCGCAGAGCCATAGAATTGTGGAGTTGGAAGGGGCTATAAAGGATCATCTAGGTTGGCTGGGGAAATCCACACAACTTAAAGCTGCCAAGGCTGAGAAACACTGCTCTACCTGACCTGAACTCTAACTTGTCACAATCTAGCCTACATGGCCTGATCAATGATGAGGATTCAAGTTGCATCTGGAAAGTCTTGGTTGTCCTTTAGACTTCACAGATGCCTTTGCAAATGTCATTGATTCATCGATTGATAATGTGCCATCAAGTCGGCTTTGACTCCTAGCGACCACATAGATACATGTGCCAATGTAAAGACTAGCAAAAAATATTGGGCAATAAATAAATAAAGGGCAAAAATTGGGAGATTTCAGAGCTATTTCAGCTTTTCCACTTCCTCACTGCAGTATGGTTGTGGTTCAAAGTTATGTATTGAACTGACTGGGGTCACAAAATTGATTTAGAACAAGTGTGCATGGAAAGTATCCTCTCCTACTGTCTTCCCTCCAGATCATATCCATCTAGCGCTTCTCCTAATGCTGTATAGCAAAATAGGCTTTATGTTTGGCACCAGTTAAATTTTATCTCTAAACCTCCTTCAAAAAGACTTTATCTGGTTCTGTGCCTTTCCTGCTTTAGCAAAATTGCCAAGGTTGTTGGCAACTATCTAAAGACAAAAGCAGTTATTTCCAAGCACGATTTTCACAGAGTTCTCTTTAGTAAGATTTATGGAGAAGAAACAAAAATTCCAGCACCAAATTATTTCTCATTCAATACCAATACATCCCCAGATATGCTGAAGCAGAGGTTTTGAATTTCTTCCTAAAAGCTCTCCTATAATCCAGCAAGGAAGCAACTCTTTCCATGGATAATGGAGAAGCTTGGAGCTGGTGGTTTACATTTAGTTTTTGCAAATGCTCTTATGCTGCTTCACTTGTTTTAATGCTGAGTAGCCCTATTTATTATTATGAATGCTGAATTACATCACGGTCTCTTGAATCTCTATCAGTATGGGGACCAACCTTTACAATAATGGATCTGCTGACCCATTTGCAGTTGATCAACAAAAAGATCTCCAACTCTTAGTGGTTTAATAATAGGCGTTTCATTACCCAACTAGGCAACAACATCAGTGCACTGATGATGTTACCTAGATGGGTAATGAAACATCAGCAAGCAGACAACCAAGCTCAGAGAGCACCAAGGACTCCACAGTTCAACCCTGAGCTACAGATAGGTTTAATCATAGCAACAGCAGAGCAACCCTGATCAGTCTTAAGTCATACTGCTGAAATGTTTCAACGCACAGGGTAATCACAAGCGTGCTTTGAAATGGCAAGCTCTCCTTTCCATTGGTGTGGTACTCAAGACAAATCTCTGTGATGAGGATCCATACGTTTGTGGGGTATTGCTTTGGAGAAGCAAATTATCTTAATATTATCTCAATATTCTTATCTCAAGGTTTGAATAAAGGTAAGTTTGAAGTCGGTGGTTCCAAGCTAAGCCTCTCTAGGTACGTAGTAAAGACGCCCTGAGTCTACTGGTTATGCCACATCACATTCATTGCTCTGGGACATGCACTGAGTGCATCTAAAATCATTTCTGCATTCTGATGTTTTTGGTTTATTAAATAATAGCAAAACCAGACAAAAGGGAAAGGAATACATACACAAACACACATAAATAAATACATTTTAAAATCAGCTTTACACGAAAGAAAATACTGGAAGTGAAAATGTGATTTTAAAGAATAAAAATATAGGATTTTTTAAATTAAAAAGACATTGTAAGAAAAAGCCTTCTAATAGCCCCCCTCTTCCCCCCCCTTTTTCCCCTAATTAGTATTTAAATATTTTTAAACTATGCTTTGAACGTCTACGATTATCGTTCATTTCTGTTTAGACGGTTTTAATTCTTTTTTAAACAGTTTCTCTTTTTCTTATAAAACTTAACTCCTAAAACCATATTCTACGGGTCTTAACTTGCCTCGCTGTATAATATGTTGTCTGTAAGGGTGCAGTGCACTGAAGTAATTTCTCAGGTCCTCAACAGTGTAATGTTTCCTCTTTCTCCTTCCCTTGGAGCATCTTCTCACAATGCCAGCTGACGATGTGAATGTTTTTTGAGACCAAGATACTGGGGGTGGGGGTGGGCGAGGGTGTAGGTGGATTTTTCATGATTTCATGATGCATAAACTTTTTTTTCCCAGTCTGCTTTGTGTAGCTTTGCTGCTGATGGTCGCTCAATGCAAAGGCCCCATCATGGTGATTTCATGGAATGAAAATCATATGAAAATATGGAAGGACTTTCTCATGGGAGAAACTTCTCAGTCTAGCACAGTGTTTCTCGACCTTGGCAACTTTAAGATGTGTGGACTTCAACTCCCAGAATTCCCCAGCCAGTCTAGCTGGCTGGGGAATTCTGGGAGTTGAAGTCCACACATCTTAAAGTTGCCAAGGTCGAGAAACACTGCGCTAGCCTCTCACCCCTGGAGTTTCCTGATGGTATCCCATCCACATGTAACCAAGCCCAGACAAGATTAAACTGAATGCTATAATATTATAGCAGAAGAAGATTTTCAAGCATGGTTCTTGAAACTTGCCTCCAGCCTAGGTGTTAAAAAAACTTGGCATTTCTATGCTCGCTCCCCAAGTAGCCAGAATTTCTGGATTGCATCACAGTCCTGCTAAACTTCATTATCTGAGTAGCTCGGATATGTTGGATCCTAAACTCCCTGCCTTCTAGGTCCTCAGCTGCTGTTCCAAACCCGAGATTCTTATTTCCAACCTAATCCACTCCCACTCAAACCTACATCCCTGAAGTGATCTTTTGGCATGACTCAGTTCTGTCTTCTGAGCCAAGACTCCACTTAGTTCATTGTATTATGGAAGGTTCTTTTCCTGCAGGGCTAAATTTTCTCTCTTGTGGATTAGTCACACGGCAGAAGAGCAAACAAGAGTCTGTCTGGACTAGGACATATTTTTCTCTCTGTGCTTTCCCAGACCGAAATTTTGTTCCTCCTTCAATGGCTCATCTGTTCCTTCCTCAAAGTTACGTCCACCTTCCTTTACAACATCCAGCAGGATCAGAAAGCCAGTTCTGCAGGGCAGGCTGGCAGGTGGAGAGCACCACCAAAGCTCTGTGTTTTTGATGCATTTAACAGGCAGAGCATTGACTGCACAGTTCGTGCCACCATCTTGACTTTTTTGACTGCCCCCTGGGGATACCCGAGCTATCGCTCCCTCTGTCTGCTTTCCTCTCGGCTAAAAGCATGAATGAAAAGTGAAAGTGTTGCAATAAGGTACACCTGTGTGAATCAGGAAGGGGTGAGACAGATAAGAAAGTAAAAAGCTATAAATGTCTGTGAGCCGCTCTCTCTCTTAGACACAACCACACCTTGCTGGCTTGACGGGCACGGTTACAATAAACATCAGTGTAGTTTAGAGAAGGGTGTGTGTCTGTGTGTAGATCCTTCCCTTTCCCCGCTCTCCCGCAGACTCCGGAAAGGAGAGGAAGCCCGGTGGGTGATCGTCCGTTTGGAAATGGCTTTTGGGACTGGGGAGAAAGAGGAGTCTGGATCGCTGGGAAGAACCCGGGCCGTAAAGGAAAGGAGGGCGGCGGGGAGCGCGAGCAGGTGCATTCAGCCTGACCGAGCGGCTGCGGCGTTCCTCCCGCAGGTGTCGGCTCCGCTCCCGGGCCATTAAACCCGGGAGGAAGGCGGGGCGGGCGCGTTTTCCACACGGGGGGGCGGGGGGGCGCGGGAGAGAGCCAAAGCCACCCCCGCCGAGTCCTCCCCCGCCCTCCGCTCACGTGTGCTGTAATTATAGCCCGCGCCTGCAGCGACCTCCCTGGATGGCAAGGTCCTCGCGCTGCTCGCCCGCTATTCCTAGAGCCGGCCCGCTGGGCGCTGGCCCGGGAGATCCGGGGCTCGGGCCGAGGGGCGCCGCCGCCCGAGCGCGCAGCAGCGGGAGCCCCAGCAGAAGCCGGAGAGGCAGAGGTGGCCGGCGCGCTCGTGGCCGGCCGGGCGCTCAAGGTGACTTCTGCCCCACCCCGAGCCGCTCCTGCTGCCGAAGCCTTGGCTGGTGGGTCTGGCTGAGAGTTTTGCAGAGGGCGCCTCGGGGAAGGGCTGTTTGGGGGCACGGGGTGGGGGCGGGAGGGCGTCAGGTGGGGGAGAGATTGGGGGATGCACCTGGGTGGCTTGAAGTGGCCTTCCCGGAGTGCCGGTTGGGGATGATGGGAGCCGAGATCCAGCGCGCGCCTGGGGGGTCCGGGGTGACGGAAGGGTGGCCTCGTGTGAACGAGCGATCTTTTAACGCAGCGCTTGTTCCCTGGTTTACAATCTGGGTCCTCGGTGCTCAAGGGAGACCTTTGAGAATAGATTGCTTGCTCTTCCCTCTATAAAGCTACAGCAGTTCACACGCTGCTTTCTTCTTCTTCTTCTTCTTCTTCTTCTTCTTCTTCTTCTTCTTCTTCTTCTTCTTCTTCTTCTTCTTCTTCTTCTTCTTCTTCTTCTTCTTCTTCTTCTTCTTCTTCTTCGTTTGGAAACACTCCAAAAGCAGCCGGTGTGTCACTTTCCTTTTAAGACAAGACCAGATGCAATCTACTTATGGGTCAGCCCCCCCACCCCCCAATTAAAATCAGTACCTTAACCCACATTGTCTTCTATACACTACTCATTTTTATTTCTGGAAAGTTTTTAGTCAAAACGTGTATTATGCAATAAGAGTTTTTGCTGTAAAACTGGACTGCTGTTCCCTGGAATATCGTTGGGTGCATTTTTTACTCGGAATCTTTTGTTTTCTGACTTTTTGTACCAAACCAAATCCATTTAGTAAGGGAAGATGGAATAGCTGCATAAACCTAAACAAAAAAAAGGTTGATGAATCCTGGCTGAGGTTAAACAAAATGCCTCGGGTGCAGAAGCTGTTTCCTCTATTGTGTGCTGAAAGTTGTATAGCATTGTATGAGACAGTGTTGGTATAATCAGGGGCCACACTAAATACCCCACCATTTTAGGAACCAAATTGCAGGCTCGAAGGACCTGACCAGAATTATTCCCCACCTCTGCTATTTGTAATCTGCTTTTTAAAAAGTGATTCACGCGTACAAATGGGAGTATGATCTAGTTTGGTCCTGAGGGCATTTTTGTGCCTATAGGTTGGGATGTAAGCATGCAGCTTGTAACAAGTACTGGCAAAGATAAATCTATTCCAGTTAATATGTTCTATTAACTGATGAATGAAAGTCATAGATGTAATGCCAGTTATAGATTTTAAAAGTTTATTGGCAAACCATAATATATAGCATTGACAAGAAAGAATCAGAAAGGAAAATGCTGTCATTGAGATGTGTTTTTCATGACAATTGATGGTGGTTTAAGCAAGATGGGTTAACTTGTTGCCTCTTTGTTCAACATTTATAATCACTATAGTGTTATCACGTTGTTTACTGCATGGAGAATGTGCCTGCAGGAAGCCAAAACGTGAGTTTGGCATCGTGGGCTATAAGAACCTGGCTGTTTTTGTTAGTAAACCATATGGTAAAGCTAAGAGTGACATGAGAACCAGCCATTGTGCCTGATTCCACATTCTGGATTGGGATCATGTGTCGAGTCGGCCAATGTATACAAGATGCAGGTTCCATGTTCTCGTACACCTTCTGGCATTGCTAGTTCCTGGGTGTGAGAAGAAAAATCCACCACCAGATTTGCTGTTCAGGAACATTTTCTGCCATGCATCAATGTATGGAGTGAGTATGTGTGTGTGTATGGGCACTCCAGCAGCTACTTCTTGCAGTTTTTCAGTTGGGGTGTGTGTGTGTGCGCGTGCATGCTTATTGTGCCTTCGTTCCTAAGGGCTGTTATCTTGGCTAACCAAACTGTCTGCTTTGCCAGCCAAGTTCTGAGAAACAGCCCAGATCTTAACTGTCAACATGCAGAGTTTATGCAAACAGAGGGGGGAAAACAAAACCAAGATAGAGACCACCGAAAATGAGAGGAGAGATGCTGTGTGATTGGGGAATAAAACTGTTGATATGGAGGAGCCGTCCATAGCTTCCACTGGGCGGAACTGCAGTGGCTCAAATACTCCAGAATGATTCGCTTCTGGCTGGTCTTCTGTTGCTCACGTCTTGTTACGTTGCCCAGACTGGTATATGATTACATTTTGGCCCTCGTGTTGAATTCAGGAGAGATAAGGGCAAGGAAGCAGACAGACCAGAAATGTTTCTACTTGATGCAGGTGCCTTTAGGAATTTAGGTCACACACATGTCATACACTGGGTAGGGCCTGAGACCTGGTGGGGCCTCCAGAGTTGAACTTGGGGGCAGAAACCTAGCATCCCAATTGGCAGATTGAACAGAAGAGCCCCCACACAGCAGGATGGCTTCTCCCCTTTTATAACCATGGTTTCATATCAATAGAAGAGAATATCTGTAGCTCAGGGTTGAACGGTGGAGTCCTGGGGGTTCTCTGAGCTTGGCTGTTTTCCTGCAGATATTTCATTACCCAACTAGGTCACATCTTCAGTGCTAGAAGATGTTCAGAGCTAGAAGGTACGATTTCGTACGTCAAATTCTGCAATGACCTACAGTCATTCATTGCTGCTATTAACAAATGTGGGATGTGGCTTTCCTTTCCTCATCATCTCACACCAAGCCAGCCTTACCGTTAGAGAGACTGAGGCAGTTGCTTCAGGCAGAAGATGATGAAAGTGGAGATGGGAAGGAGGTTCTGGAGGGATGTGGGTCAGCTCCTACCCCAGTTGATTTCCACCCCATGCAAGCCTGAAGCCAGCCTAAGTATTGTAAGGGGGCATTCAAAAACTTGGGGGAGGGTACTTGGTCTTTTTCCTTCTTCCTCTAATTTTTAGGGAAACATTTTCTAACTTTGTTTGCGCCATTCCCTGCTCTTCTCCCTCGATCCCTGTGAAGCTTTACATTTCTCAAATTCCATGGCAATTGATCTGATGAGGAATTTCTAAACAAAGGGGCTCTCCTAATAGAAATGGATGCTGTAAGGAAAGATACAGGAGAACTGAAGCAGCTGATCATACTGGTGGATTAGAAAGTCCGTGGAGTTCCATATTAAAGGAATAGGAGTCCAGATGGTTCTTTATCTGGTCCTTATGACCACTTAGAAT